>NC_085841.1:251814688-251819688 GCF_035594765.1 Anolis carolinensis
GCATTTTCTCCTTTACTAAATAGGACTTGAGGAATGGTCCCAGCATTATTATTGCAATGGAGTGGGACACAAGAAAAAAAAAACCCTTAAAGTGTTGTTAAACTATTAATTCCAAGTGAGGTTTTCAGAAATCAAAGAACTGAGTTAATTTTACTGATTAAAAACAACAACAACACAGATCAAGATAGAGTTTAAATGGGAAAGTACATTTCAGCAAACATATCTTTGCTGGGTGGATGTGTCCACCAATGCAAGAGTAAAACAGTGCAGTGAAAGCATGTGTTTTGGGAGTGCCTGTCAAGCAAAGAGTATTCACTTGGGATGTCATTTAGCTGGCCACCATGAAGAGGTGATTCTCAAAGCAAATGCTCATGTTGTAGGGTGCAGTTTACAGATTGGGCATGGTTGCGTTTTTTCAAATGGGAGGCAAAACAGTTAAAACCAACCAATGTTTACAAGTCAAAAGATGAGCTTTTGGTTATTTGTTTTTTATCATGTCAGAAGCAAGTTGAGAATACAGTATAAAAAAAACCATAAACAAAGTAAAAAAACTTGGCATTATATTACATTTCCTTTGACCAGAAGATGGCCACTTCGAGTGCCTCAGGTGTAACTGTAAGAAAATCCTCCATTGTGCATGTGGCGGGGCTCGGACTGCATTGTAGTAAGTGGTCTGTGGTTTGCTCTTCTCCACACTCACATGTTGCAGACTCCACTTTGTAGCCCAATTTCTTAAGATTGGCTCTGCATCTCGTGGTGCCAGAGCACAGTCTGTTCGGCGCCTTTCAAGTCACCCAGTCTTCTGTGTGCCCAGGGGGGAGTTTCTCATCTGATATCAGCCATGGATTAAGGTTCCGTATTTTGGCCTGCCACTTTTGGGCTCTTACTTGCTGAGGTGTTCCTGCGAGTATCTCTGTAGATCTTAGGAAGCTGTTTCTTGATTTAAGATGTTGGCATACTGACTGATATCTGAACAGAGGATGGGTTGGAGATGTCACTGCCTTGGTCCTTTCATTACAGGCTGCTACTTCCCGACGGATATCAGGTGGTGCAATACCAGCTAAACAGTATAATTTCTCCAGTGGAGTAGAGCGTAGGCATCCTGTGATAATATGGCATGTCTCATTAAGAGCCACATCCACTGTTTTAACGTGGTGAGATGTGTTCCACACTGGGCATTCCTATTCAGCAGCAGAGTAGCAAAGTGCAAGGGGAGATGTCCTCACTGGGTCTGGTTGTGATCCCAAGGTTGTGTAGGTTAGCTTTTGTATAATGTTATTTCTAGCACCACTTTTTGCTTGATAGTCAAACAGTGCTTCTTGTAAATCCAGAGCACGGTCCAGGGTAACTCCCTGGTATTTTGGTGTGCTGCAATGCTCCAGTGGGATTCCTTCCTAGCTAATCCTCAGAATTCAAGATGGTTGTCTGTTCTTAGCAGATTGTTACCAAGGCCAGAGTTTTGCTAAATATATAAGGAAGTGGTATATAAGGATTTCCTAGGTTGTTTCAGGAGTCAACAATATTCTGTGAATGAGTACATCCTTATCACGGATGTATGCAGAACAATTCAAGTCTTCATCCAAACCAGTGAGAGAGTTAACTGATCTATACAGCTGCATGTAATTTTGGAAGTAATATTAGGACATTAATTTTCCCATGGGCACTGCTTAAGTGTTATTACAATTCCTTGGTGTGTTCACAGAAGCTCAGGAAAAAGATGTTTACCTTAAACAGGGAAGATACACCAAATGGGTTCCAGTATCTCTTTAAATAAAACCAGGCTTTAAATAATTACCAGATAAATCAGTTGGAACGCTGTCAGTATGAGCCACGTTTTGAGAAACCAGGCCAAACTACAAATGACACTCTTTCCTTCAGTGCTTTATTTCCCCTCCCCTCAATGCTTCCTTGGAGGCTGCAACTGATCCTGAACATTCACAGAAATGTATTTCTATCAATGGGTTGGGTCGGTGCGCTTCTCTGGGAAACTGGCAATGCCAGGGAAGGGAGAGGAGAGCAAAGTGTTGGAAAATTGCAGGATGTGCACCATGACAAGGAGCATGTTTCTCAAATTCAAAACTTCTTTCCACTCCCAAACCCTACAACCACCACATCTTGCCCAAAATATTTGATCCAAGACAAATGGAAAAGAACAGGCATCCAAATTGCCCAGCAAGAACCATTTAGTTACAAATTTTACACTGCATTTATTAAATGGAAGATGTGCTAGATTGCACATTGTAATGCAAATTCCACTGAAAACAACCAAGTAGTTATGTTCAGATGGTCATTAATGATACTGTGGTGTATAAATCCTAGTATGCAATCCACCATAGGCAATGCAATGGAGAAAATGCAGAACAGGCTATACATTTGGACTGTGCCACTATACTACACAAGCTGAAAAGATCTCACATGTTTCTATAATTTATCTCCAGGCTAAATCCCAGGGAGACAAATAATATGAGGTGGGGCGAGTCCAAACCTAAGGCAATTGCATTTCTTTCACCGACTGTGTAAAAGCAGGTTGACAAACGCAGGTGTACAGTCCATTATTGTTAATGGAGCTATAAACCATTGAATAGCTTTGCTTTGTCATGTTGGGAAAATCCAGAGCAGTTCATGTCTGTGCTAACTTATGGTTGTAGAGAAATATGTTGTTTTTACAAGCTGTGTGACAAGCAGAAAATGCCCCCCCCCCCCCCTAAGAGTAGAACTGTTATGTTAGCAGTGCTATATTATTATAAGGATGGGCGAGAGATAGCTCTCAGCAGAAAAAGTGACCTTTCTCTTGACCTTTTAGAAAAAGGAATCCAGAAGTGATGAAAGAGAGGAGACAACAGCAGGAAAAGAGATTTCTGTGCAAGGGTAGTAGAAGCAAAATCTCCCCATAAGCTGCAAGGTGAACCACCTCAAAACAAAGGCAGAGATACCCAGCAATAAAAGAAAAGCCCAACATCTGTGATACTAGGGGACACCACATACAGCAGTATCCCCAGCATTTAATGCATACTACGTTGGACACAAACAACAGGACACTGTTTCCTGCTGTTCCTGTCAGTGCTGATTAAAGCTGAGCAACCTGAATTTTGACCTCATGGAGTGACAGTGAATGGGGCATGTCAGGCCTCGTCCTTTTCAAGGCTCACTTGGAGTGGAATTCAAGTGAAAGTAGGAGAGATGGTCCCACTTCTGACTCACTCTATTTTAAAATATAAATCCTAAACCCAACCTGAAACCTGAGAAGTCAAAACACACACAAACAATGTGATTGTCATATTAGGAAAGTGCATTTTAATAGGCATTTAAAAGCCAGGTCAATTTGTATAAGTTGTTGATCTTTTATGTATTTAATGCATAGCTTGCTCTTCTCCCAAAATGGGATTCATCCGACATCACTAAGAAAATGCGTAGTTAGGAAATCAAACAAAGGGGAGGGAGGAAGTACCTGGATATATCACTTAATATGTCCTTTTATAGCATCACAGAGAAAAGTTTAATATTTATTGCTTTTTTTAAGTAGGAATGAAATATGTACGCGAGGGCTAGTGTAAGCGGGGCTAGTGTAAATCTATACACATAACAAAAATGAAAATGATGTATGTGTGTGTATGACTGGAGTGTTCACTTACACAGACAAGCTCCTACCTCCACAAACTCCCACTATTCAGGAGACACCGATGGCCCTACTGCAGGTTATAGCGAGGGCCATGAACATGTACAAGAGCCCTGCCAATGTCCTCCACAAACGCCATTCTGCCCCACCCAAGAGAAGGCTTTCATATAGGGACAATTTCATCCTAGATTTTCTGTTTTTCCTCCACCACAGACATCCCAGTGTTTCTCTCTCCACTGGTGTGGAATTTGCATGACCCTGCCCACTGCCTCTCCCTTAACCCTTTCCTATGGCACACAGCAAACAGAGGAATTGATCAACAACTGAACATACTAGCAAGGTTTGGGGAGAATTCACCATGATTTATAGGAGTTGAAGGGACTGGGATATATAGTTCACCTGCAATCTAAGAGCACTCTGAACCTCTTCCACCAACGATGGACATGAAACTAACTTGGCACACAGAACCCCCATGACCAGCAAAAAAAATATATTGGCAGTCTTTAGAGGGATTTATAGGAGTTGTAGTTCACCTAAGTCTAATTTTTAATTTTAAGTCTAATTTTAGAGATTTTTACTGAGATTTGAAGGATTTAATGTTTGTAATTATGTGGATTATGTTATGTCTTGTTTATTGACACTGTTTTATAATTTATTGAGTTGTTTTGATTTGTTTATATATTACGGTCAGCATTGAATGTTTGCCACTGTGTATTTTGTTGAAAGCCACCCTGAGTCCCTTTGGGGAGATAGGGCGGGCTATAAATAGTTTCATTCATTCACTCCACCAATGATGGGCCTAGATCAAACTTGGCAGTAGAACATTTTATTGATTAGCCCTTAGGCCATATCAAAGTACCAAGCCAAACTTGGCACACAGTACCCCCATGATCAACTCTACCTATGGATATGCACAGGTGTTTCATATAAAGTTTCACTATATTAAAAGCAGCCAGGTCCAACCAATACAGGGACCTTTTATCTTTCTATACACATTTACCATTCATGCAACTCAAGACTGTGGAATGACCTATTGGAAAAGATTCAGCAACTGGATACACTGTCTGAATATAAAACAGCATTAAAGACCAGTCTTTTTCGGCAGGCCTATTGAGCTGGTTTTCAAATTATGGATTTTAAAGTATGCATTTGTTGCTTAATATGTATTGATTATCTAAGTTCTTTCAAATTGATGTTTTAACTGGATGCGAATATTATATTTTAATATGTTGTTGTTTCTCACCACAATCCATGGGGAGAGGTGAGTAAGAAACAACAACATATAAATAGGGAAAGTGCATATGCGTAGGGGAAATGTTGTGCAATACTTTATGATCTAACATCTGTCAACTTAAAATGGTAGGCACAAATGTCATCCAAGCTG
>NC_085841.1:253082188-253219688 GCF_035594765.1 Anolis carolinensis
CTCTGAAGTACACTGGAATATATGACATTATGCTCAATAGACAATCTTTACCAATCTTTACTGCTGTATGTGGAGGAACATTTGCTGTTAAAAATCTGTACCAATTTCCCCCCTTCTCTTTCCCCTCTATGTATAAGCTGGGTTTGTTTATTAGTATTGCATGGTTCAGTTAGGGTCCAAGTATTGGATCTTCAGATTTCAAATGCATCATGCCTTTCACCAGCCTTTATTGATTATTAGATTGGTCACCGTGCTAAGCAAATACACCATTTCTATTCAGAATCCTAATGATTATTAAAAGTAGGGAACACAACAAATTTTAGAGCAAGCACATCCTTAGTAGATTGTAGGTTTGGCACAGAATATATTTAGAACTCCTGGGTACTTTGACAGCTGAGTTAAATCTTTTTGCCAGAACAATGCACTTTAATTGTCTGTTGGGGTGGGGATGATAGGCACAGGGAGAGAAAGTTGCTAATTTTAATGGGCTGAGTGATCCTTTCACATTGTCAAGCAACTGAAAGGCAGAAAGCAGGTGAGTATATGCATTCCTAAGGCATCACAGTACTGGATTGAACAAAGAAAATCAGGATACAGAGTCTAAAGCATTTTGCTAGTAAGTGTTAAGTAGCTGACTGATTGCTCCAAGACTTGTAAGAGGCCAGGTGTTGGAAAAATATAACAGTTCCAGGCAGTTTTCCTGTCCTTGGAGAAAATTAGTGCCTGATACAACTTGCATGCTCAAAGAGCATTAGCAGGACCTAGTCAGTAATTTTGGTACATTCTTCCTTCATAAGCTTACCGTTACTGTGCCAAATGTGTAAAACAGTGGATGTGGCTCTTAATGAGACATGCCACATTATCACAGGATGTCTATGTCCCACACCACTGGAGAGACTGTTTAGCCAGCATTGCACCACCTGACATCAGCCGAGAAGTAACAGCCAGCAATGAAAGGACATTCCCTGTTTGTATATCAGCCAGCATGCCAACATCTTAAATCAATAAATAGTTTTTTAAGATCTACTCACAGGAACACTCCAGCAAGCAAGAGTTCAAAAGTGGCAGGCTAAAACCCAGAACCTCAATCAGTGGCTGACGCCGGATGAGAGACTCCTTCCTGGGCACACACAAGACTGGGTGACTTGGAAAGGCACTGAACAGACTGTGCTCTGGCACCACGAGATGTAGAACCAACCTTAAGATATGGGGCTACACGACATGCGAGTATGGAGAAGAGCAAACCACAGACCACCTACTACAATGCAGCCTGAGCCTTGCCACATGAAGAATGGAGGACCTTCTTATAGCAACACTAGAGGCATTCCAAGTGGCCAGTTACTAGTCAAAGGACATTTAGTATAATGCCAAGTTTTTTTTTAACTTTGTGTTTTCAAATACATCACAACTTGTACCCTCGGTTTGCTTCTGACATCATAAATACTGTGTCAGATTTAGAGTTTTATTCCTGAGTTGTTGCCACTTTCAGAATTATTACATTAAAAAAAGAACAGGCATGTGTAGCCAGATATTTGTTTACCTCTGTCAACAGCGTCACTCGTGTGGGAAATCTATGCCATTGGGCTCCAGCCTGTTCTCTATGGTGTATTCAGACTGGTCAATTAGGCAGAAGTCAAAGACTCTCCCAAACAAAAGGAGTTCTCCCCTTCAAATGAAGGACCTGCTAAATATAAATCAACTCTTTCTATGTCTCTGGACAGCTGTTAACATTCGATCAGGAGGAGAAGGCATAGTAGTTTTTTATTTCCCGTTTTATCCCAATAATGGAACCTGAGTCAGCTTACAACATATTTTAAACCAGTATATATTAAAAAGTATAAAAAATTCAATCAATATTAACGTTATTTAAAAGAGGCTTAATTTAGGAAGTTAAAACATAAAAAATAATTTTATAAACTATATGCACTATAAAACAGCAGAGTATATCATCAAAAGCTTCTTCTCATCACTTTCTGAAACCCTGATGGCATAAGTATGTTTTGACCTGCCAGCAGAAAGAGAACAATGACAGAGGCTGGTTGGTTTTGTAAGACAATTACCTTCAAAGGGTCCTGGCTCAGGAGGGAAATCAGGCAGAAAAACTCTGTCTCGTGAGAGATGCACAAAGCAAAGTTTATTTTCACCACAGCTGTGAGAAGGCGAACAGCCGTACACCCCAAAAGGTTTGTACTTGCAAATGGCTGCTGCAACATGTGCATAGCAAACAAAGAATTTATACCTTTGGCTTACCTAAAATTGACCAATGGCTGAGGGTCTTCCTCACCTTCCACACCCACTTGGCATAAGTGATACCTGTGACCTCACTTGTTGATTTCAAGCTAACTTTTGGTCTTTGAACTTTCTGGAGAAAGGCACCAGCTCACAGGAAGGGAGGGGCATATGCAGAGGCAAAGCTACATAGGCAATAGTTTACTATTTTCTGGCTTATGGTCCCTTCAGTTTCTCCAGGGAGGGAAGGGGCATGTTTCAAATCTGAGAACAGCCACCAGGAAAGCCCCCTCCCTTGTGGCCACTAAATGAGCCTTCACGCGGGGCTAAATTCAATGCCATGCGCTGATTTAGCCCTGGTCACCCACCAAGCCAGCCAGCTCCCATCAGATGACACTGGAGCTCCTCTGTGGGTGATGGAGGGTGGAGCCAGTGCATGCTGCCATAAGGGCAATATGGGAGAACCCTCATGTTGCCATTGGAATGCATGGGGGGAAGCCGAATGTCCCCCACACACTCACCCTTCCCCTCATCTGATTGCCCTTGGCTGGAGCAGGGCCATGAGGGGCTTGGGGCACCGGGTTCCCCACACCACTCTATGAAGCGGAGCACCTCCAGCGGCTGTGTGACAAGGTCATAATTAGAAGGTCGTGGGACAGAGAGATGGGCCTCTTCCGAAAATGTTGGAGCTCAAATGAATTCATAAAGGAAGACATAGTCTTTCAGGTAGCCTGGCCCCACGCTGTACAATGCTTTATAAGCCAGCATTTTGCCCGGAAAGGGACCAGAAGTCTGTGGGTGTCTTATTACAAGGGTCCTGTATGGTCTTCATAGCCCAACCTAGTTAACAATCAATCTGCAGCTCTTAGGTAAATTGAAGTTGTTGAGCACTTTCCAAAGGCAATACCACATAGAGCACATTACAATAGAGTAGGTCCATGTATTACATGTTACACGGTTTCAGTTATATGTAAAGGCCCCCTCTGTGCATGAAGGCAAGGGCAGCAAGCAAAGAGGTTACTCATTAATATTGAGGCGGGAGGTTAAGGAACCCCAGGAAATACCATATATGGGCAGAGATGGCGACAGCTAGCGACCCGGGTGCATAAACTCACAGAAACATGTGACTTCTGGGAAATCATGTGTTTCTGAAGAAATGAAAGCTAAAGATAAACAAACAGCGCATGCGTACGCAGGCGCTCTGAAGGATTGTGAGCACGGCACAAAAAAGAGTGCAGCCGGCCTGCTGGTCAGCACTGATTGGGCAGCGTCACAACTCTAAGCCAATGAATTTGCTTGTGGGCGGGCATAACCCGAACCCTGTAGTGTGTATAAATGTTTACTCAGCCTGCCACTGGGGGTTCCCCTGGAGAAGCACTTACTTTGTGTTAGGGGGAACCCTAGTGGCCATTAGCGAAATAAAACTGTTTTCTTGGAATTCCTTCAGTTGTCCGTCTTCAAATTCCTCCACTGCGCCAACAAGAACCGTAGCACGAAGGTTCCGCTACATTTTCTGGTGACCCCGACGTGATTTTTTTTCCTATAAGACGGGCCAGGAGATTTGGAGACGGATCCCGTTGGCGGGACGGCCTCAACTCAGCGGTGGGGGCCTGAGGCAACTACCGTGAGACGAGAAGGGGCCCCTGAATAATACACGACCGGCTGCGGTGCTTGCCTCTGATGCCAACGCCGACTGACGGTGGAAGCTGCAACACCAGCAAGGTTCCATAGAAACCAGCTAGGATCCAGGGAAAAAGCCCAGGGGCGAAGGTTGGTCCGACGTCTACAGAAATCTGGCAAGTATAGGGGTTTGCATGAGATATTAAGGGAACGCCAGCGCTGGGAGGGACAAAAAAAGTTCCCAGGGAGGTAGAAAGGGGTTCTGTCTTGTGTTTCCTGACGCATGCCATTGAGTGGCCAGGTGCCCAGGCCAGGACAGTCCCCTCTATTAGGCAGGATGGGAGGGAAAAATTCAAAGAGCTCCACTCCCTTACAATGTATCTTAGATAATTTTGGCTCTTTTGCTATCAGAGCCGCAGCAGGGAATCCAAGGGACCTAAGAGATTATAGACTGAGGAATTTGTGTCAGGGAGAATGGCCAGAGTTTGGTTTAGGTTGGCAAGTAGAAGGAACGTGGGATCTGAAACTGATCCGAACAGTGGAAGAATATTGTGCTGTGAATCATCCGAACCAGTGGGTCTATATTGCTACGTGGGAACGGGTAGTTAGAGAAGATCCAGGTTGGGTTCGACAGTGCAGGAATGGCAAATGCATGGTGGTGAAGAAGGAGGGGAAAAAGAAGGAAGTTTTCCAATCCAATGAGGAGGACTACCCAGATTTACAGTTGAGTGTACAGGCTAGACAACAGGAATTATTGCCGCCACCCTTGCCACCGCCCCCCCCCCCACCCCAGGGAACAGCCCCCGGTGCACCTACACTAGGAACGAGACCCCCACCCTACTCTTCGGAGTCAACCGAAGCGGCCAAGAAACACTATCCTAGCCTAGAAAAATATCAGGAGGAAACAAAGGAAAAGAAGAAGTCACAACGGATGCCCAGTGATGCTTCTCCGGCACAAACTCGGAGACATGGAGCTCCGGTGTGGTCTGGTGATTCACCGACCGGACCGGCCCTCCAGATGCCCTTGAGAACGGTGCCTGTGATAAACAACAGGAATGAGATAGTTCAAGCATACCAGGTAGTGCCTTTCAGTAGTAGTGACATTTTGAATTGGAAAAATAATACTCCACCTTATAGTGAAGAACCCCAAGCTATGGCTAGGCTATTGGAAGGGATTATGGCAACCCATAATCCCACCTGGCAAGATTGCAGACAATTGTTGAATATGTTGTTCACATCAGAGGAGAGAAGAGCAGTGTTGAATAATGGGGTAGCCATAGCCCAGGTTGGTGCCCCACAAGATGGTGATGCAGCCGAGTGGGGAGCACAGAGGTTTCCTGTGGAAATAGATCCCCAATGGGACACCGCAGAAGAAGGACATTTGCAGAGACTGAGAGGATTCCAGCGTATATTGGTAGAAGCGGTAAAGAGGGGCCCGCCGCGACCCGTCAACATTGTAAAAATTCAGGGAGTGGTACAGGAAAAATCTGAGTCACCAACAGCCTTTTTGGAAAGGCTGGAGGCAGCATATAGAAAGTATAGCCCGTATAATTTGGAGGATGAAAACGGTAGGAGGGCGATTCAACAGTCTTTTATCAGTCAAGCGGCTCCTGACATCCGGAGAAAGATTCAAAAGCAACCAGGATTTCTAGGAAAGACTATGAATGAATTGTTGGCACTCGCAGATCAAGTTTATATGGCGAGGGACCAGGTAGAAGAAGAGAAGAAGGACAGGAAGAAGAAGCAGGAATACCAAGCATTAGTTACCATGATGGAACAAAGTGCAAGTGGACAGAGAGGAAGAGGAGGATATGCCAGAGGGGGACAAGGAGGAAGAAGAGGGCCCCCTCGGAGGTTAGGTCGAGACCAATGTGCTAAATGCAAGAAGTTTGGACACTGGAAAGGTGAATGCCCAGAAGGAAGAGAAGGAAGTCAGGAAGGACCGAGAGAAAGAGGAAGGCCTGAGAGAGGAAGAAACCCAGGAAGGGGAAGAGGACGTGGGAACTACGTACCTTTTCCTGCAAGAGAGGTGATAGCTGCAGCAGCTGTGATGGAAGAAGAATGGGAAGATATGGATGGAGGAGAGGAATGAGGAAGCCAGGCTCTTGTTTTGTTGGACCCCGGGGAGCCGATGGTCACACTTGAAATCGGGGACCAACAATTGGACTTTTTAGTGGACACAGGTGCCGAAAAATCAGTAGTAAATACAAAAATTAGTCCACCAACTCGGGAAACTACGAAAGTAATAGGGGTGTCTGGGAAGACCCAGAAGTGCCCCTTCCTTAAGGAACGCACCTGCAATCTGGCCGGACATCAGGTCAAGCATAAGATGTTATATCTCCCAGACTGCCCAGTCCCTTTATTGGGAAGGGACATTTTATCAAAATTACAAGCACAACTCCAGTTCATGAAGAATGGACAAGTGGAGCTATCATTTCCCATGGAAGAGGAATGGAGACTGTTTCAAGTTAGGATTTTTACTGAAGAAATACAATGGCCATGGCATGAGACTCCTTTAGTGTGGGCAGAAGATAATCCTCCAGGATTAGCTAAATATGTTCCACCGGTGGTGGTGGAAGTGAAAAGAGGAATGGGACCCATATGTAAGCCACAGTATCCCGTCAGTCGAGAGGCAGTGCAGGGGATCAGAAAGCATCTAGAGCGACTTCTGCAGCATGGGATATTGGTACCATGCAGTTCCCCATGGAACACGCCCCTGCTCCCAGTCAAGAAACCAGGAGGACAAGGAGAATATCGCCCAGTTCAAGATTTGCGGGCTGTAAATCAAGTCACCGTTCCCCTAACCCCGGTAGTGCCAAATCCATACATCATGATGAGTCTAGTACCAGCATTTGCCAAATGGTTTACTGTATTGGATTTAAAGGATGCATTCTTTTGCATTCGATTGGCCCCTGTATCCCAACCGATCTTTGCTTTCCAGTGGGAATCTCAGCAGTCAGGGCAAAGGACCCAGTATGTTTGGACACGCCTTCCTCAGGGGTTCCGGGACAGCCCGACCATTTTTGGTCAAGCCCTGGCCAAAGACTTACAGGATTTTGTAATACCTAAAGAAGAGGGAATTTGGCTTCAATATGCAGATGACCTGCTTATCGCTTGCCGGACACTAGGGGGCTGTAAAGAGCATACTTTGAGATTTCTCAAGACATTGGAAGAAAAGGGTTACAAAGTGTCAAAGAAAAAGGCCCAGTTGTGCTGTCCCACGGTGAAATATTTGGGGTTCCATCTGACCGAAGGAAAGAAGATGTTAGGAGCTGAAAGAAAGGAAGTTGTTTGTGCCATCCCCACTCCCAGCACCCGGCGACAGGTGCGGGAATTTTTGGGATCAGCAGGATATTGTAGACAGTGGATCCCCAACTACGCCGTGTTGGCTAAGCCACTGTACCAGGCTACGAGAGGTGGAAGAGAAGATCCATTTGAGTGGACAGAAGAATGTCAACAGGCATTTAAGGCATTAAAAGAAGCATTGATGTCATCTCCAGCATTAGGACTGCCCGATTTGGAAAAACCATTCACTCTGTTCGCTGCAGAGCGGGAAGGAACAGCGGTTGGAGTATTGACCCAACCACTAGGTTCATGGCAGAGGCCGATTGCCTACTTGTCAAAGCAATTGGACACAGTGGCTCGTGGATTGCCACCTTGCCTGAGGGCTGTGGCAGCATCAGTAGATTTAATCAAAGAAGCAAATAAATTGACCCTAGGACAGCCACTGACAGTTAAGGTGCCCCATAGCGTTAAGGCACTGTTAGACATTAAGGGACCGCGCTGGCTCACAAGTGAGAGGTTAATGAAATATGAGGGATTGTTGTGTGACAACCCACTGGTGACCCTGGAGACTTGCTCCACTCTGAATCCGGCCACCTTGCTCCCGACTCCAGGAGACACCACGATCCATCAGTGTGCCCAGGTGATGGATGAGGTATTCTCCAGTCGACCGGATTTGAAGGATGTGCCACTAACTAAGGTGGATGACACTCTGTTCACAGATGGAAGCTCCTTTATGGAAAATAATCAAAGACACTCAGGTTATGCGGTTGTCCGGTGGGGGGGAGAGACGCTGGAAGCAGGGTCACTGCCCCCGGGGACTTCTGCCCAGAAGGCCGAATTGATTGCCCTGACCCGAGCGTTGGAATTGTCAAGCGGAAAGCGGGTCAACGTCTACACAGACTCAAAATATGCCTTCACCACCCTCCACGCACATGGAGCACTGTACAAGGAGCGCGGGCTCCTCACGTCTGGAGGAAAGTGCGTGAAACATGCTGGAGAGATTGTGGATCTCCTGGAGGCGGTTTGGAAGCCAAGGCAGGTGGCTGTGATGCATTGTAAAGGGCACCAACGTGGAGACGATCCCGTAGTGCAAGGAAATAGGCAGGCTGATCTGGCAGCCAAAGAGGCAGCTAGGCTGCCCTATATTGAACATCAGGTAATGGCCCTACAGGTAGAATTAACTGAACATAACATTACATATACACCAGAGGAAGAAGAATGGGCCTTAAAGGAGAAGGGTCAGTGGTCAGGAGAACTCATAGTGATGCCAGACGCCCGTGTCTACGTCCCTAAGGACTTGGCATGGCACTTAGTCCAACACATGCACCAAAACACACATTTAGGAAAGATGGCATTGGCAAATCTGCTAGGACGACAGTTGTATATCGATGGATTACATAGCCTAACGGCAGCAGCAGCCCGAAGATGCTGGACATGTATCAAAAATAACCCCAGAGAAGGACCCCTCAAGCCACCAGGAGTCCAACATGTGGGTGGGGTACCCTTTGAAGCTTTAGTCACTGACTTTACAGAAATGCCCCCATACAAAGGATACAAATATTTACTGGTGTTCGTGGACACATACACAGGATGGGTGGAGGCATACCCTACAAGGACTGAGAAGGCTGTAGAGGTGTCAAGAGCTCTAATGAAAGATGTTATTCCCAGATTTGGCATACCCTTAGAAATTGGATCAGATAATGGCCCCGCATATATTCAACAGGCTGTGCAAGGATTATGTAGAATTTTGGGCATAAAATGGAAGTTACATTGTGCATATAGACCCCAATCTTCTGGAAAAGTGGAAAGAATGAATAGGACATTAAAGGCTCAGCTTGGGAAACTTTGCCAAGAGACAGGATTGCCGTGGACGGTGGTTTTGCCCATGGCATTATTAGGAATCAGATGTACACCACACAAACGGACAGGACTCTCCCCTTTTGAAAGACTCTATGGACGACCCCCTTTGAACTTGAAGGGAGCCTTAGAGACAGGAGCTGAGCAGCACCTCATAGGAGAGAAACAGACATTGGCCCAGGTTCAGGCTTTGGGCAGACAAATGCAGCAGTTAGAAAAATACATTTCTGAATTGAACCCACCATTCCCTACCACACCTCTACATTGTTTTTCACCAGGTGACGAGGTTCTGGTCAAGGATTGGAAGATTGAGCCATTGGGACCCAAGTGGCGAGGACCCTATGTTGTGCTCCTGTCTACCCCCACTGCAGTGAAGGTGAAGGAGATTAAGCCGTGGATACATTACACCCGTGTAAAGCTAGCACCTGAGGAGTGGCGGACGGAGCGAGTTCCTGGTGAGGACCTGAGACTCAGGATCATCCGGCAACTCCCTAAGGGGTCAACAAGGCCATGAAGCTGATCCCTTCGGGTGCAACGGAGCGTCGGTGGTCAAGTATGTCGCAGCATGGCCCAACAAAGGCGCTCTCCGGGAGATGGTGGCTAGACATTTTGAGAGGAAAAAGTGGGAGACAAGTTATGAGGAGGGGAGGAAAGCGCACTGTGTTTGGTATATTATTTGTGCTGAGTTTTATTTTCTCTTTTGGAAAAAGAGCACATGGGAATTGGATAAAAGAACATGCCAATTATATGTTTGAGCAGCACGGGAAAGAGGTAGCATTAATATATGAACACCCCCTCACCGTAGGAGATTTTTCATTTCTTCCCGATTTAATTGATGAACCACAGATTGTGTTGGAGGGATTGTCCAAGGCTCAGGAGGGTCCACCTACCGTGTTTTCTAGCATACCGCAAAAGATAAATAAAACTCGGTTTCGACGGTTTAGATACCATACCTCCACCAGGGGTTTGTGCTTCTGTTGTGGAGGATCGGGAATATGGAATTCTGAGTGGAAACACTGGGGAACTAGGCAGGCGTTCTTTTCCCGATTAGGCAATTATTCCCATTGTTGAGACCGGTTCTATCTACATGGACGATTTAATACATCTTATGTCTCACGATTAAATCTAACCGCAACCGAGTGGGCTAGCATGTATCCAGATTATCCCACATTTAGTGTGAATGATTCTATTGAGGGCCTAAAATCTTATATGAACATACTGCAACAATTAACCCAACTGAGCCTAGGTAAAAGCCTCTGTCCGTTATGGCAAATTAGGGATCCAAATCTATGGTTTTTCTTTGATAAATGGGCCACAAATTATCACCCCGGCAACTACCAGTGTGTCGGTGTGGGTTACTTGACATTCCCAGTTCAGGTCTTACACAAAAGGCATCAGCGCCTGAAACGGGACATTGTGCAAACAGGCCCTCTAGGACCAGAATGCTCGGATGAGGTCATTATTAACAAGGCCCTGTCAGGTTCAGAAGCCTCCCGTGTAGGAGGAGGCCTGATCACAGGCTTGTTGACACTGGGTGCTTACCCAGGGATTGTAGCTCAAGCAAACCGTAGAAGTGTTCTAGGCCTGACTTGCCGCCTTGAAAAGTCCATAAATGCCACTGGTAAAATTTTCCGGGAAATCCAGTCTGAAGTAGAAGAAATCAGCCAGATGGCCCTACAGCATAAGTTGGCCCTTGACTACCTACTGGCGGCCAGGGGGGGCTTATGCGCCATGGTTAGAGGGCGTTGTGTAGTGAAATTTCATAACTTGAATAGTACTATTGAAGATGACATCGAGTCATTACAAAAGTTAATTTACAATAATGTCCAGGAGATAGAAGGTTGGTCTCCTTTCTCCTGGGTGACTAGCTGGTTACCCTCAATAGAATGGTTGAAGAACATATTGTTGGTAGGGATTTTAGGATTGTTCATTGTTCTCATAGTTATGTGTTGCACTCCAATAATGATGCAAATGTGTACTAGGTGTGTCACACAATCTTTACCTGAAAAAAAGATAGCCATACTCCAAGCCAAGCGGGATTGGATGGAACCATAATGCTTTGCTTCAGCTTTTGTACATGCGCTTCGCAAAAAGAAAATGGGGGAGTGAGGCGGGAGGTTAAGGAACCCCAGGAAATACCATATATGGGCAGAGATGGCGACAGCTAGCGACCCGGGTGCATAAACTCACAGAAACATGTGACTTCTGGGAAATCATGTGTTTCTGAAGAAATGAAAGCTAAAGATAAACAAACAGCGCATGCGTACGCAGGCGCTCTGAAGGATTGTGAGCACGGCACAAAAAAGAGTGCAGCCGGCCTGCTGGTCAGCACTGATTGGGCAGCGTCACAACTCTAAGCCAATGAATTTGCTTGTGGGCGGGCATAACCCGAACCCTGTAGTGTGTATAAATGTTTACTCAGCCTGCCACTGGGGGTTCCCCTGGAGAAGCACTTACTTTGTGTTAGGGGGAACCCTAGTGGCCATTAGCGAAATAAAACTGTTTTCTTGGAATTCCTTCAGTTGTCCGTCTTCAAATTCCTCCACTGCGCCAACAAGAACCGTAGCACGAAGGTTCCGCTACATTTTAATTATGCTGATAAAAGATATTTCACAAAATTTTGAAATATGAGTGGGCTTAAAGATGAGTCGGTGGAATAAGATAAACACAATTCCAATGAATGGTATTTCTAGAATTGTGTACATCCTTGATTTTGCATTTTATACAATAATAATTTTTTTCATAGGAATGTGGTCACCACAAAAGAGATCCTCTCCCATGCTTGCTAGCTAAACAGAACTTATTACTGGGCTTATAAACTGGGTTGTGGTTAATTTTAGGGCCTTGGGTTTCAGATTAGTGCAGCAAAATTCTTCATATAATTCAGTCCTAAATGGGATTTTGTTCAGAGCTGCAGAAAACTTCCAGAATCCCCTAGTAAACATGGCCATTGGGGATGCTGGTTGAAGGATTTGGGAAGCTGTAGCACAAAAAGTTTTGCGTATAATAATATTGCTACCAGAAGCCAAAAGACCTCTACAAGGCTGTTAAAAGATTGGCTCTTCCAGCCACATTTCTGTTGCTTAAGGCAAACTTTTTTTCCCTTTTTTAAACTGCAGCCCCCCCCCCCCTTTCTTTGTATTCCTTGTTGAAACAATGACAAAGCTGGTGGCATCAATAATTAAATAACAGCTGAGCATCAGGGGAGGAAAAGTGACAAAACTGACAAACCCATCATGGGATATTTTGACAAATCTGCGCATTGGAAGGATTGCAAATGAAGGGATGAGCCTCCTCATTACACCTCCCACATTTAACGTGCTTATCTTTAAACATAACACACAGCTCCGAGGCCATCCATTTTCACCCCCACACTTTCGATGTCACAACAAAACTTCCAGCGCCAATGCTTAACAGGCTGATGCCTCGGCACGATGATGAATAACCTTTTTGGGCCACTGCAGTTTCAGGTACTGGCATCAAAGTAAAATTTGTCCCTATTAATCAAATATAAGTGCTCTTTGCTGAAATCCTCATTTGTATCGTGGAGATTTCTCACATTCATCTAAGATGCTGTGCACAACTGCTAACCTTTCAGGTGAGTCTGCAGGGAGTGCCAACTCATTTGTATACTGGGACGGTTGCATAAAAGGGCAACCAAACATCATTTACCCAGAGGCGAGGCGGAAAGTGGCTCAGCAGCTTGATGGTGTTTAGCTTTTTAAAAAAAAACAACCCCCAGACATTAATTAACACTCATCCATTGATTATTATCGATTAGCATTTGTTTTTGTTTTTCTCACCAGAATTCAGAGTAGGCATATTTCCGTAGTCATTATCCACTCTCTCTTCCTCTCTCTTCTTGTTCTCTCTCTTTCAGGATTGTTGTCATTTATTGGGTGAGATGTCTTTATATGACCAAGCAAGATGTTAACACAAAACCAAAACACAAGAAGTGTTTAGAAAAGCAAACTCCTTCCCAAAAGCGCTAACTCAGGTTTGTATGTTGCACTATCACTCTGGAAGCCAGAGGCGATTCCCTGCTCTGCCAAGGTGAGCTTGGGTGAGTCACATATTCTCAGCCCAAGAAAATTATGTGATAGATTCTCCTTAGGATTATCATAAGACAGAAATTTCATGAAGGTACATAAGAATGCTGTGTACATCTAGATGGGCTTTCACTCTGGAATTATGATCAAGAGCCTGTGTACTTTTCATGTAGCTGTCATGTACAAGGGTTCCAGTATCAAGGATTGAGGTTTCATTAAACAAAAGCAAGGTAAACCAAGACTATTTCTCACTTCTAAAAAAACCCTAAAGTCTTAAGTCTTTCAAAGCCCAGCCAAAATATCAATTGGGAAACACAAAGCAAATAATGATGAGACACTGTTAAAGTCAAGAGTCCAATTAATGTAGATAAGCCAAAGAGTACAGATCCAGGTCAGAAACAACAACAAATAGCCAAGGTCCAATAGTCAGGTGCCAGGAGTTCATTTGTCAGGGTTCATAAATCAAAGACCAAGCATCCAGGAATACAAACTAAAGTGAGTGTTCAGAAGTCAAGCCAGGAATACAAACTGAACTCAAAGTCTATGAGTCCAAAGCCAAGAAGTCAGTTGTCATGGCCCAAAAGTCAGGGCCAGGAATACAGAATACAAGCAGGGTCTGAAGCAAGAATATAGAAAACCAAGGTCAGAGTCCAGAAATCCAGTGCAGGAGCAGCAGAGACAAGGTCCAGGACAAGGCTATACAGTTGTCTGCTATACTAGAGCCACTTCACAGAGGCTTATATATTTATAGGTCTTAGCTGAAGCCTGTCTCATCTGGCCTCCACCTTAATCACTGGAGCTTGTGGCTTCTTCCATGTATGCAAAGGCTGATTAGCTCTTCCCAAACTTGATGGAAACACTGGGAAGAGTCCTCCTTTGCTGGAGACCTGCTCCTAGCAGCAGTCAATCCAGGCAAAGCAGACTGCTGGCCCTGATAGTAACATAAATATACACCAGCACAGGATTCTACATTTGGGCAACCAGTTGTAACACATCTGTTATGGCTTTGAGCTCAGTTGATGCAGAGTTCTCTATTAGATCCTCACCCAACAAGACCAAAGTGTGTGAGACAGTTCTCTGTATCTCTGCCTTTGTAGGATGATTATTTACACCGTGGACCAATAACTTGTGCAACTATCTGCAAACTTTGTCCTAACTCTATTCCTGTCCTGGCCTAATGTTGTGGTATGTCCATTTTTACATTAGTCCTGTTGAATTCCATGGAACATAACCCCAGGAAAATACAGTGACTAAGCCAGGGGTCCCCAAAGTAAGGCCCGACGGTTGGATGCAGTTCTCCAAGGTCTTTTACCGCCCCACTGCCCTAAAGAGGTCTGCCAGAAGCATTGTGGGGATATGAGTGGGATGGGAAAGAGCAACATGGTGTTGGAATCCAGAGCACTGTGTCAGTTGCCTGGATGTGCTTCTTAAATTGTCCCATAATATGTGCAGTAGCTTTTGTACGTGAATATGGGGGGTTTGTACCTCTTTTGTTCTTTTATTTCAGCAGCAGAAAAGTCTGTCAGCAGAGGCAAGTCATGGGAAATCACATCATTCTAGCCACTCCAACGTTCAATATGGAATGAGTGGGTAATATTTTATATTTCTAGAAAGTACGCTAGATATTTTTCATCATTATAGCAACAAATGTAGTTCTAGGTCACATACAGTTCTAAAAGATTTCCAAATGTCTCAGAACTGAGTCCTATGGGATGGAGATGATAAAGAATAAAACTTGAAATAACACATAATCTAAATACCCAGTCACAGGTACTTCAAGATCATCTTCCAATCAAATGAAAAACTAACTATCTGCTCTGAGCAAACAGAGGGAATGTTTCAGAATAGCAAATAATCTATTTATTTAATTAATTGGTTTTTGTTTGTTTTTTAAAGAAGAACCTTGATTTATCATCTGTTACTTTGAGTGGGAAATTCATAGCAAACCTCTGCAGTACAATATGATATGGACTACAAATGGGATTATTCTTGGTATTTTTTCCCCATTTGCAACTGTTCCTTGAAGCTTTTGAAGGTCATACATTACATGGGCTGCCCGAGTCTGTTCTCCTTGTGAGAAGGAGGGAGAGGGGAAAGGATGCAGCCTTTGGGTCTTGCTGGTTATGCGAGGAGACAATAAATGAGAGAAGTGCTGGGCTCTCCTAAATGGTACAAATTGAATTGCGCTGACATTTTACAGAGCCACAAATTGCTTATCTTATGCAAGTGCCAGATTTGTTTGCTTCCTGATGAGTTTTGCACCATCCCTTGAAAGCAAAAGATAAATCTGGAGGAGGCTAGGGATTGCATTGGAAAATAAAATGAAAAAATGAGTGTGTGGCGGGGAAGAGCATGAATCTGAACATTCAAAGCATCTGTTCTTAAAATGTGGAGTGAGGAAAAGAAGTTTGGTATAAGCCCCCACCTTTGTATGGGTTCTGGTTTTGGGTTTGTGTATATTATAGAGATGGAACAGCTCAAAGTGGGAAGGCAGACAGTACATTAACTTCTATATTTCTTCCCAATCCTCCCTCATCGTGCATATATTGGGCTTGCTATTAGCATCCCTGGGGTTATTGTACAATTTACTGACCCTCCAGTGACTTCCTGTTAGCAATGGCTTCAAACATCTTGAATGATAAACTGCAGGCATTCTTCAGTATGGGAAAACTGAGGTGACGTGTCTTCATGAATCTTTCCTTTCTTGCCACCCTCGAGCTGTGCCTGTTCTACTTTGCATATGCTGATGAACTGCTTAAACTCATGGTGGATGGAGAGAGACTAAAACACTGAAGAACTAAATCAGTGGTTCCCAACCTTTTTTTGACCAGGGACCACTTTGACAGGGACCACTCTCCAACATTAGTACCAAAAGGTTTTGGTAAACGTTAGATTCAGTTGGTTATTTGGGGTGCTGTTTCAGAAAACTCCATTGGATAGACCACATCAGCTTTAGTTTCTGATGCAGAACATATGCCATCCAGTAGTCACCATCTGCTCGCCCACAGAAAACCATATTTAATCATTTAGAGCTGATGTGGTCTGTCCAATGCAATTTTCGCAATCAGCACCCCAAATAACCCCAGGAACAGGACTAAAAACAAAGACACCAAGACAACATTTTTTTAGTTGGGCTGTTATTACCTGTAGTAGTAACAGTGAAGCCGTGAACCATATTTTCGTTCTTGCGGACCACTGGTGGTCCATGGACCACAGTTTGGGAACCACTGGATGCCTTGTCTGAGCTGGACTCAGTGAGAGCCTTCTGCAAGAGAAGAATCCAACCAGTCAGAAACAGGTAGATGTCAGGCTTCTGGGAATCAAAGTACTATGATTCTGCTTTGATTGCCATGGTCTTTATCTTATGGAAACCTGGGGTTTGTCATTTGTTGATGCCCCCGAGAAACACTCTAATAGAAGTTCTAAGTTTTATTATTGTGTGCCTGTGTCTTCAAGTCATTTCTGACTTATGGCAACCCTAAGGTGATTCTATCATGGGAAAGGAAATTTGCCTTTCCTTCCTCTCAGGCTGAGAGGGTGTGATGTGTCCAAGGCCAACAAGTGAGTTTCCATGGCTAAGTGGGGATTTGAACCCTGATCTCCCATTGCACAACACTCAGACCACAATACCTTAAGATCACCGTAAGTTGGAAGCAACTTGATGGTACGCAACAGCAAAACATATAGTGAATTGACACATTACTCCGATAACCAAAAAAGCTACTGGTAAAAATGTTTCCTGGATCCTTTGGACAGGAATCTAGCACAGAAACCAAAGTCCAGTTATTAAAATATGTAAATATTCCTTAATATTCTCCTTATATTATCGAAGATTCATGAACTCATGAATTATGAATTGTGAAATCATGAATTATGAAGACAGGAATTGCCAATTAGCTAGTGCAAATTATGCATTGTAAATTAGCAAGATGTAATAGTGAGAATTGCCTGTGTGAACCCTTTGAATACAGTAACAGCTGACACTCTATGAGGTCAAATATTGTTAAAGACTAAATTTTCTACATAGTAATTTCAAGTCAAAGGTGGTTTGTTTTTTGGGGGTTCTTACTGAATGTAGTCCTTGCCTGTAGAATAAATACCAAGAGACATGCCAGTGAAAAAGCCACTTCAGCTATATCAGGGGTAGAAAACCTACTGCAGCCACAGTTGGACTACAGCTCCCATTAGTTCTAAGCAGCATGCCAATGGTGAGAAATGGGAATTATTGATGAAGAAAATCTGGAGGGTCACAAATTGCTCTCATCCCTGCTCCATGTCTTTCAACTATCTACTCTGCATTAAACAAGTCTGAAATTGGTGGCTGCCTTTTATTGCAGTAGGGATTGTGTGGCCTTGGATATTTTGTTGACTTTAACTCCCAGCTTCCCTCATCATTGCCTACACTATCTAGAGTTTCTGGGAGTTGCAGTCTAAAAACATCTGGATGGTTGCACAATTTTACACTTGACCTATATGGTTATTTCTTGGATGAATTCAGCTGTGTATGTTGACTTAAAATTGACATTCTAAAAAAAGTCTGCAGTGCAGTCAATTTGTTTCTATCAGGTCACAAAGGTCTCCTTGTGAACAACCATCAATGACAAACCAGAGAGAGATATCACATGGCACTAAATATCTAGGGGCAACTCAGTGCAAAAAGAGAGGATATTCCTTTTACATACCCTAGTTTTGGAAGTACACTAAAAGTAGCCATGCACTTGAAAGAGAGCACTGCTCTGGTCCTGATCCATAACTGAGTTGTATCTTAACTAAATGAACAAAAAAAAGAACTTTTGTTTCTCTTAATATTATATCATGTCTAGCAACAAAATTTGGAAAACCCCTGTTGCGGACTTCTCTCGCACACTGTTTCAGTCCCTCACCTTCTGCAACATTGCATGTAAACAGACGTTCCATATTTAATATGTGATTGCAATGCTGAGCTTCCTCCAGCCATGGACTCCTTCCTCCGCTGGCCTGGCTGCAGGAGCCTGTCTCTCTGCATTACAGCAGAAGACTCAGACTGCTCCGTGCAAGAGGCAGGGTTTATAGTTCTGCCCAGAAAACCTGCCATTTCTATGGTTCAGTTGAGGCTTCCCTTTAGATACATGAGTAATCATTACTTTGTGACAGTGAATCTAGTAGTATTTCTAGAATTGAGCAGTAAATGCTCTCATCCACAATTTAAAGAGGATCCAACTAAGTGTATCTGGAATGTAGGTTGCAACCAAAACACACCAGGAAGCTTGGGATGATTATTTTTTAGACTTACTTAGGAGATCCTTCGTACTTCGAGGATGATGGTCCTCCATTTCTTGGAAGACACCCATGCGTGATTTTTTTTAATGTGTGGAGGTCAGTGCACGGCCGGTCAACACACAGTCTTCACAGAGTGAGGTTCCAGCAGTGGTGTGGTTAACACAACGAGAGTGGCTTCTCAGTTTGTCGCAGCCTTCTTCCACTTTCACAGCTGTTGTAACATGTACCATGTTATCCTCCGCCTGCTCTGCCGTTGAGGTCTTTGGGTCTTCGGATTGTTCTTGGTCTGGATCCTCCCCTGTGGCCACTCCTGGGAGTGTGTGACTCCTGTGGTTGTGCCCGCAGGTTCATTGGAACATGCAAGCCCCCTCACCACGTCAAGGTGACAATCCATCGAGGGGGATTTTTTAGACCCCACCTTCCACATCCTCCCTGCCAGCAATGGCAATGCTGGCAAAGGGTTTCTGTGAGCTATAGTCCAAAATGCAAGTTTTCACAGCTTTGATATGTGCAGATAAATGGAATACTGGCTCTCAAAACCCATCCCTTTTACAAGCAATGGGATTGGCATTTGTGTGTAAACCAAGTGTGAAGGAGTTACAGTGCACACATTTCAGATAAGATAACAAAATGAACTAAATGTTAGAAGCTCAACAATACTTAGTGTGAGAAAGTGAAGAATGCTTGTTAGCAGGCAACTCAGATAGTCTGAGTGACTTAAAGTGTCTTCTTATTGTTTACCTCAGAGCTGCTGGTGGCGGAGTGAGTAAAACCACTGAGCTGCTGAACTTGCTGACTGAAAGGTCGGTGATTCGAATCCGGGGACTGGGGTGAGCTCCCGCGGTTAGCCCCAGCTTTTGCCGACCTAGCAGTCGAAAACATGCAAATGTGAGTAGATCAATAGGCACCACTCCAGCAGAAAGGTAACGGCACTCCATGGAGTCATGTTGGCACCATGACCTTTGAGTTGTCTATGGACAACGCTGGATCTTTGGCTTAGAAATGGAGATGAGCACCAACCCCCAGAGTCGGATATGATTAGACTTAATGTTAGGGAAAAACCTTTACCTAATGACTATCTATCTTAAGCCCTCTGTGATGCAAACTTGTAAAGATTTCACATCTTCTTCCTCCCACAAGTCCTCTCTTGCTCCTTCTGGAATGCAACTGGGTTAGAACAGCACCCTGAGTCACTATCCTATCTTAGAACAAAGTCTCTATTGTTGATATAAAACAAGAATTAAAGATTCAGAAAATACTAATGATGAAGGAGATCCCAGGAAGGCTTCTTAGAAAAAGGAAAGAATTCAATGCACTGGTGGTTAAACTGAAGAACAAAGGCACCCCCTTTTGTTGGCTCTTCCCAAAGGGTGTCTCCTTCTACCATAAGTCAAAGAGACACTATATTACAGATGCAGGGAAGGTTGAACAGTTCCTAAGGAAATATGCCCAGGACTTTCCGGGGGGAGAACAACAGCTTGCAGGCGATGAGAGCCAGGGGCACAGAAGGGGTAAAGGGGTGCCACAGGAAAGGAAGGAGCGAAAGCAGAAGGAGCAGGATGAAAATGAGAAGGAGGGCACCCAGACAGATGAAGAAAAAGAAGAGGAAGATGAAGCTGAAGAAGTGGAAGAAGATGAAAAAAGTGGGGGAACAGACTAACAAATAAAGAGACATTAAGAGTAATGAACTGATTATTGGGAAATACAATATGTTTCTTTTGCTGACTGGGATGGGGAAAAGGTGGGGGGATGGGATTGAGTAGATTCAAATGTCTGTACAAAATTTAAAAATCATGTCTTGTAACATTAACGGTTTGAATAATGGCTATAAACGTAAGAAAGTGGTTCATTTCTTGCAGAAAATCAAATCAGACATAGTGTGTTTGGTTGAGACACATCTGATATACAAGGATAGTCACCTGTTAAAAAGAGAAAGGCTGGGCCATTTATTCACAGCATGTAACAGTAAAAAGACCAATGGAGTACTCTTCTATATAAAAAAAGATCTGGCACCAGAGAAAATATTCTGTGATGAGGATGGCAGAATATTAATAATTAAAGTATATATACAAAAAGCCCCTGTACTATTAGTTGGAGTCTACGCACCAAACAACAAACAAAAACTGTTCTATAAAAAATTGACACGTATATTAGCAGAATATGGGGAAAAGGAAATGTTATGGATGGGGGATTTTAATGGAGTCATGGTGCCCAAAGAGGACAGAGATAGTAAAGTTAAAAAGGACAGGAAGGAAGGCCGACTCCCAGGATCCTTCCTAAGGGAAATTCAGTATTGGGAACTTTATGATATCTGGAGAGTCCACAATCCAACAAGGAAAGAGTATTCATACTATTCACATAGACATGGCACATCCTCAAGAATTGATCTGATATTTGGCACTAAGGAACTAGTGGGTAAAACAGAGAAGATTGAATTATTACCAAGAGTATTAGCCGACCATAATCCGATATTAATGAAATTAAGAGTGGGATATAAAAGAAACAGAGCCTGGAGAATGAATGATTATATTTTGAAAATCAAGTCACATAGGGAAAAAATTAGAATGGGGATTAATAATTACTTTAAGGACAATGCTAAAGAAGAAATGAAGGAGGGAATAGTCTGGGATGCTGGTAAAGCAGTAATTAGAGGGTTATTGATACAACAAAACTCGATCTGGTACAAAGGAAAAAATAAGGCCCAACTGGAGTTGTTATCAAAAATCAGGACAAAGGAATTAGAAATAGAAAAAGAAAAAGGTACAAAGACAAGACTACAAGGTGAACTAAAAAAATTGCACCAACAATACGAACAGCTAATTGCTAGTGAAATAGAAAGGAAAGTTATGTATAATAGATACAACTTTTTTGAAAATGCAAACAAACCAGGGAAATTATTAGCTTTGCAAATAAAAGATGCAAAGAAAAAACCATTGATAATGAGGATAAAAAATAAAGGAGAAACTGTCACCGATTCACAACAGATACAAAAACTATTCGAAGAATATTATGCCAACTTATACAAAAAAACTCAGGGGGAGATTAAGACAATCTCCCAGTATGTGGAGGAGACAAACTTAAAACAAATTCCAGAAGCAATGAAAGCTGACTTAGACAAACAAATTACACCAGAGGAAGTAATCAGGACAATAAATATGGCTAAAGTAAATAAGTCCCCTGGGGCAGATGGACTTTCGACCCTATACTATAAAACGTTTAAGGAAGAGCTAGTACCACAGTTGGTGTCAGTGATGAATGTGGTCTTGAAAAAGGGGGAACTTCCAGAATCTTGGAAGGAATCCATAATTGTTTTAGTCCCTAAACAGGATAAAGATTTAGACTTAATTAAAAATTATAGACCAATATCATTGCTGAACTGCGATTACAAAATATTTGCCACTATATTGGCAAATAGAATTAAGCAAGCTCTAGCACAGATCATTCATAAAGACCAGGTGGGGTTTCTCCCAGGAAGACAAGTAAATCAAAACATCAGACTGATATTGAACACCCTGGAAGTAGCAGAAAAAGACCCAAATAGAGATTTGGCATTGTTCTTTATTGATGCAGAAAAAGCCTTTGACCATGTTAGATGGGATTATTTGGAAAAAGTGTTAGAAAAATTTGAAGTTGGCCACCAATTCAAAAGGGCAGTAGGGGCTATATACACTAATCAAAGAGCAAGGTTAAACATCAATGGTCAACTATCAGATTACATCGACATACAAAAAGGGACCAGACAAGGTTGCCCGCTGTCCCCACTATTATTTATTATGGGTCTGGAAATCTTAAATGTCAGAATAAGAGAAGAGAAGGAAATTACGGGTTTAAAGATCAGTGACCAAGAACTAAAAATTAGGGCTTATGCAGACGATATAGTCTGTATTCTAACTAACCCACTACAAAGTATTAAAAAAGTATTGGACATTATTCAAAGACATGGTGACATATCAGGATTTATTATAAACAAGGAAAAATCTAAGTTTTTAGTAAAAAATATAGATGCTAAAAGCTGTAAGAAACTGGAGGCCGCAGCAGACTGCGAGGTGATCCCAAAAGTAAAATATTTAGGTATATGGGTCACAAACAAAAATATCAATTTATTCCAGGATAATTACGTCAAAGTATGGGAAGACATTAAAAAAGATCTTACTAGATGGCAAACAATCCCACTAACATGGATGGGCAGAATTGCAGTAATAAAGATGATGGTACTCCCCAAAATGCTATTCCTGTTTCAAAATATACCCATTATCAAAGGAATAAAAATTTTTGAGAAATTGAAAAGAAAGATTACAGATTTTATTTGGGCTGGAAAAAGAGCGAGGATAGCATACCGGAATTTAATTGATGATAAAGGAAGAGGGGGGCTAAGCTTACCCGATCTAAGGACCTATTACGAGGCTGCAGCTCTGTCCTGGATGAAGGAATGGATAAAATTAGAAAATAAGACCCTATTAAATTTAGAAGGATATGAATTAAGATTCGGCTGGCATGCATATGTATGGTACGATGGAGACAAATTAAATAAAGACTTTAATAAACATATAATTAGAGGGGGACTATTAGACATTTGGAAAAAATATAGAAAAGGTATGGAACCGAAAACACCCCTTTGGTTGAGGCCATTAGAAGCAGTTGTAAGACCAGCCTTAAGTGTAGAAACAAGAACATATAAAGAATACCTTATTAGAGAAAATGAAGAATGGAAATTAAAAGGGCGGGAAGAATTGGAGATTAATGATTGGTTTCAATATCACCAATTGCATGAAAGATATAAAAAAGATATGAGGGTTGGTTTCGCAACTAAAAAATCAGAACTGGAAAGAATATGGGAAAAGGGAAATAAAGGGTTAATATCCAGATTATACAAATACATATTAAGTTATAATATGGAGGATAATACAGTCAAGACAGTAATGATATCCTGGGCCAAGGACCTAGGTAGGCCAATAGAAATGGATAACTGGGAGTACCTATGGAACAAAGAATTCAAATTCACAATATCTGGATCAATTAGGGAGAATCAATATAAAATGTTTTATAGATGCTATATCACCCCAGCAACATTGGCAAAAATAGATAAATCACAACAAGGTATTTGCTGGAGGTGTAGGAAACAGAAAGGGACATTCATCCACATGTGGTGGACGTGTATGACCATACAGGCATTTTGGGACAAGGTAATTAAAGAGACTAATAAAATGCTACATAATAAGATTTAAAAAAGTCCAGGATTGTGTCTATTAGGTCTACATAGAGAAAACAATAACCAAAAGGACCAAGAAATATACCAATATAGCTTTGCGGCAGCAAGATTGACCATAGCCAAAGACTGGAAAGGGGAAAAAGGTTTAACTAAAAAGGATTGGAGAGAAAGAATGCGGGAATATATGCTAATGGCCAAACTTACCAACAATAGGAAGAACAAAAGTAATGAGGACTTTTTAGAAACATGGAAGCTGGCCATAGCATATCTGAATAAGGAGTCAGTAACATAGAGGAGTTCCATTAGGAATTTAGGGTTACTATTAACAAGGATATATAAATTGGCTTAAAGGCTTCATAGTGCTTCAGGGTTGGAAGTCATGGTGAAGGGTGCACGGGTGTGGGGAAGGGGTTTTATTTTATGTGGGATAGGGGTTTTGGGTGCGTGCAGGGTTTGTTGTGTGTAATACGTTGTATGTTTTTGTTTTGTTTGAATGTTAGGGTAAACTCTTATATTTAATTTCTAAAAAAAATAAATAAAAATGAATAGAAACCTGGATTGAGAGCGGTGGATGACATGTGGAAAGAGCTGTTTTGAGTAACAGATAATAATATGTACTGTGTTAGAATTGGCAGGCTGGTTGACTAATGTAGATATGCATGTACATCTCAAAATGATTGTTATCTGACTATATTTGCGATAATTTGCTGTTTTGTTATGTAACGTTTCATTAATAAACTGTTTACCCACAAAAAAAAAAAAGAATTAAAGATTCAGCTATTTGCTGATCTGTTTTAGTGAGCCTTGACAATAGCTGATGTTTCCTCGTGGCCTATATTGTTTGTTGAGCTCTGCTATTTGTGCTATGATAAAAATGCTGTAACTGCAGTATTGCATGCTCACAGCCAACAGCCAGACTTTGATAATAAACAAGAATTCCTGAAACATTTGGTGCTGGTCACATAGACCTCTGGGAAGGATTGCCTCATATACATTAGATATTGATCAGGAGCACTTTTTCTTTGTCTGTGGAACTCTGGAGTTCTATAAAATACTGATACTTTGAATAAACTTAATCTGTCTTGGTCAGTGCTTTGAGTAGGTTGGACTGAACCCAATAGGTCCTTTGGCCAAAGTTTTTGTTTGCCTTTCTACTCATTTTCAGAGCTCAACCTAGTTTTGTGTCCCTCCTGGGAGGATAAAGTAGGGCTGATATTTCAGTCCTACCTAACAATTGAGGGCTCTTCACCTACATCTGCAACATGTGCCTCCCTGAGTTCTTGGATGCTGCTTCATATGAACACAGCACATAATAAGGAATGGTTTAGCTCCTGCCTTGCTTTGAGGTGGGAGTCTTCTCATGGGAGGGATACATGTTAAGCTGAGGGGCCCCTGAGTCATAAGGATGGGTCAGGGATTTGGGATCTTTGAAACCAACCCATAGGCTATTAGGTGTGAACTCTGGGATGAAGGCAAGCTCTTAATAGAGTTATCATGAAGAAATGGCACCTGGTTGCAAATGCAGTTTTGGAAATGCTCAGAGAAAGATGAGTCTGGAGGGGCTCTTCTGAATTAGGACCTCAGGGTTGGGAGAAGCTCATGCTAAAAAAAATAGATAATAAGTCCTTGCAATTTTTGTTTTATTTATGGAAAGATGTGGATTCTCCACGGAAGTTGCGCATGCTACTATAGTAGAATTTCTTCAGATTGATAATCCTTATTCACCTCCACTTCCTTTTACCTTCACTAGCTTTCCTCCCCCTATGATGACCTGGATCAGAAAGGCATCCTAAACTTTTTGAGAAGTGTCTGAGCAGAAAAGGTGTTTGTGTGCTACAGTGAAAGGGTGCAGTTTTTTCTCATGTGGGATTTAAAGTAGAAAGTTTTCTTCAGGTGTAGGAGTGTGTTTGCTTGTTTTCTGACACCCTCAGAAGGGAGGAGTGGAGTGGTAGTACACCTCTGTACATGCATGACATGAGTGTTAGGGTGTATCTACACTGCAGAATTAATGCAGTTTGAAACTACCTTAACTACCATGGCTCAATGTTATAGAATCCTGGTAGTTGTTTGATGAGGTACAAGCATTATTTATCAGGGAAGGCTAAAGATGTTGTAAACTCCCCTGATCCCATAGCATTGAGCTGTTAAAGTGATATCACACTACATTATTTCTACAGCAGTGGTTCCCAACCTGGGGTCCCCAGATGTTTTGGGCCTACAATAGCCAGAAATCCCAGCCAATTTACCAGCTGTTAGGATTTTTGGGAGTTGAAGGCCAAAAATATCTGGGGACCCCAGGTTGAGAACTACTGTTATACAGGGTAGCTGTCCCCTTAGTGCAGTGATGGCCAACCTATGACACGCGTGTCAGCACTGACACGCCTAGCCATTTTTGCTGACATGCTGCCACATGCAGATTGATTGGATGACTATGTCTTTTGTGGCCAAATTTGGTGTGATTTTGTCAATTGGTTTTGTTGTTTACTCCATAGGAATTATGCACATTACATACATACATACATACATACATACATACATACATACATACATATATATATATATTCATTCTATTGTTATTCTATTATTGTAGTATACTATCACATTATTACTATTCTATTATTATTATATTATTCATTATTCATGACTACATTGAAACTAGAATAGAGAAAAATCAGTGTGGAAACTGCAAGATGTACCATAGATTGTTGTACATGGAAATAATGGTAGTAAATAGTTATGATTTAATAAATACAGTTATATATTCCAATTATATATTTTTGATATTTAAACTATACATATTATGAAATTATGGGTTTTTTTCTCAAAGTGTCACACCACCCAAGTCATGCTAGGTTTTTTGGTGAATTTTGACACACCAAGCGCAAAAGGTTGCCCATCATTGCCTTAGTGGTTCCTAACTGATGGGTCTCCAGGTGTTTTGGACCTTAGCTCTCACAGTTCCTAACAGCTGGTAAACTGGCTGGGATTTCTGGGAGTTGAAGTCCAAAACACCTGAAGGACCAACGTTTGGGAACCACTGCCTTAGTGGTTATGGGATCCTTCCTGTGGCTGGCTGCAAGGGACTCTACTCAACACTATGTCACCCCCCCCTTCCCTTAGAACCAGCCATTCCTAGGGAGATTGCAGCTGGGGACCTACAAAATGTTCCCAACTCTTTGAAGAAAAGAGTGACTGCCCTAGAGATTTCTCTGGACAACATAAGAGACAAAATCTCAAATACAAAATTCAGACAATCCCTCCTGATTCAAACCAAGTGTGACTATTTTGCTGATGATCAATGCCAGACAAACTGGACCTGTATGTATACAGTATGGAACCCCCGGTGGTGCCGTGGGTTAAACCGCTGAGCTGCTGAATGTTTTGACTGAAAGGTTGGTGGTTCAAATCCAGGGAGCAGGGTGAGCTCCCACTGTAAGCCTCAACTTCTGCCATCCCAGCAGTTCGAAAACATTCAAATGTGAATAGATCAATAGGGTCCGCTTCTGCAGGAAGGTAACGGCGCTCCATGCAGTCATGCCGGCCACATGACCTTGGAGGTGTCTATGGACAACGCCGGCTCTTCATCTTAGAAATGGAGATGAGAACCAATCCCCAGAGTCAGACACGACTGGACTTAACATCAGAGGAAACCTTTACCTTTACTATGTATACAGTAGATAGAGCAATAATTCTCCCTCTCTACCTCATGGTGACTTTCAAACTACAACATAAAGTAAGGGCATTTGTATTCTATCTTTCCATCCTTTTGTGGCTTGGTGAAAAAGTTTTAATTTTTTTCCTTCTTTTTCTCCCTTGCTCTAGTGACTACACTTTGTATCTACAGCACCTCCAAAAGTCAAATGCACTTTATAGTTCTTGCCCTGAGTTAATTGCATTTGATGTCTGGTAATTAGCGCAAGCATTTCCTTTTGACTCCGAAACTTATCCTGCTAACATGCATTTACTAGCTACAAAGGCGAGGCAGAGATGTTTGTGTTTTCCCCCCATTGAGCTAGATTTAATCCAGGACTCAAAAGCGGGGAAGGAAAAGCAGTCACTGAATCACAATGATTATTGGGGGCTCACATCTAAATAATCTCTCTGCGCTGGGATGCACATTTCTCTTTGAGCCATAGCCAAAAGTTATTTTAGTTGCTTATAAAAAAGGCCCTTCATTTTTTTTCATCCTACACAGAGTCCCTTAACAAATCCTTAAATATCTTTGCAAATCTCAAAGATATTAACGCATGTAACTCTCTCCCACCCTACATCTCCTGTACAGACTTTTGATGCCTGGTGTGACTGGAATGATTTTCGACTTCTAACTCAAAGCCTGAATAAGAAATTAAGGGAAGCACTTTGCAAAAAACAAAAAAAAAAAAAAAAACTCTCCACAAAACCCTGTAGGTAGTACAATATCTAATTACTTATAGATTTTAAGTCAAATTTGAACAAGATAAATATTTAAATAAAATGTACCATCATTTAGAGTCTTTGTCTGAGCCCTCTCACATCACTTATTTCCAAATTCAGTATGGAGCTTAGTAAATGAATTCATTGGGATTACACCAGATTTACAAGAGTCACTCTATCAAAAAAAAAATCCCAACAAACAAAACAGGATCTGGGTTGCTATGAGTTTTCCGGGCTGTATAGCCATGTTCTAGAAGCATTATCTCCTGATGTTTGGCCCACATCTATGGCAGGCATCTTGCCAACCTCTGAGGATGCCTGCCATAGATGTGGGCGAAACCTCAGGAGAGAATGCTTCTGGAACATGGCCATACAACCTGGAAAACTCACAGCAACCCAGAGATTTCAGCCATGAAAGCCTTTGATAACACATTAAATCAGGATCTGCTGTGCTAGTTCTATAGCACGATTTGTGTTATACTTTCTAGGTAGGATGTTGGCTGACCAGATTGCCAGCCACTGTAATGTGTATGTAGCCGCTTTGCTCTTCCAATCGGATCTTCCCTAATTTAGAGTTGGTTCAGACATGAAGATAAAAGAGATTCCACCTAAATATTAGGTAAGAGCTGTTCAACAGTGGTAAGAGGGTAAGAGCTGTTCAACACTGAGATAGATGTGCTGCCTAGGAGTGTGATGGAGTCTTTCTCTGGAGGTTTTTAAACAGATGCTGGACGGCCATCTGTCAGGGGTGCTTTGATTGTGTGTTCCTGCCTGGCAGAATAGGGTTGTGCTGGATGATCCTTGGGGTCTGTTCCAACTCTATGATTTACATTCAGCACTTGATGGCTGGCACATCTACTGATGTTTATATGTTTGAATTTCATGAATCAGACATCAGCCGGGTCTTTCACACCAATTCATTCAGCGTCAAGCATTTCAACAGAATTTGTCTGTTTCCATGCTCAATTATGACCAATTTGTCAGTGGGGTGACCAGTCTTAATCTAAAGAAGCTGTCTAATGGGTTTAAGCCAGCATTTCCCACCCTGGGGGTCGGGACCACTAGAGGGGTTATGAGGAGGTTTTAGAGCTGTCACCAAAGACCATCAGAAAACACCTATTTATGATGATCTTAGGAACCCAAATCCCTCCAGTATTTTCTGTTGGTCATGAGGTTTCTGTGTGGGAAGTTTGGCCCAATTTTACTGTTGGTATGGTTCAAGGGGCTCTTTGATTGTAGGTGAACTATAAATCCCAGCAACTACAACTGCCAAATTTCAAGGTCTGTTTTTCCCAAACTCCACCAGTGTTCACATTTGGGCATTTCGAGTATTTGTGCCAAGTTAGGTCCAGATTCATCATTGTTTGGAATCCACAGTGGTCTCTGGATGTAGGTGAACTACAACTCCAAAACTCAAGGTCAATGCCCACCAAACCCTTCCGGTATTTTCCGTTGGTAATGGGAGTTCTGTGTGCCAAGTTTGGTTCAATTCCATTGTTGGTGGAGTTCAGAATGCTCTTTGATTGTAGGCGAACTATAAACCCCAGCAACTGCAACTCCCAAATGACAAAATCAATCCCCCTCAACCCCACGAGTATTCAAATTTTGGCGTATCGGTTATTTGTGCCAAATTTGGTCCAGAGAATCTTGCATATCAGATTTTTACATTATGATTCATAACAGTAGCAAAATGACAAGTTATGAAGTAGCAACAAAAATAATGTTATGTTTGTGGGTCACCACAACATGAGGAACTGTATTAAGGGGTCACGGCATTAGGAAAGTTGAGAACCACTAGTTTGAGCTATTTGAAAGGATAGGCAAAGGATTCAAAACCTTGGATAATGCCTTTCAAGTTCAAACTACAACCTTGGATTCCATGTTGGGAGAAAGGTAGGATATAAATACAAGAAGGTAAATGATAAAATTTGGAATAGACTTATTGCCCCACTGATATGGAAGCCACCAGCTGCTTCTGGTTGTGACGTGTCAAGGGATGAGAAATCAAGTGAGGTGAACCTGCCCTTGGATCATTCCTCTCCAACTCGGTTGTCCTCATCAATGAACCACATGGATGCTGGCCTGAAACCAGGCAGAGGTCCCTCCACATTTGTCCACAGCATCTTCTTGCATCCTTGTAAACCTCTAGATTTGGCAGCACTGCTCTCTGTCCTGTCTCCTCCTCACTTTGGGCCAGTCAGTCACTTGTGAAAACAATATGGGGGAAAGAGGATAGCCTGAGATTTGAAATTCACTGAAGAAAGGCAAAATAATGTCACGAATATATAAAGATGCCACTTCTAAGAAGATGCTTGCCAGAAAATTGAATGTTTGAATGTACGGTACTTATATTAAAAGGCATTAAAAGATAAAGGTTTTTCCCTGACGTTAAGTCCAGTCATGACTGACTCTGGGGGGTTGTTGCTCATCTCCATTTCTAACCCAAAGAGCCGGCATTGTCCTTAGACACCTCCAAAGTCATGTGGCCAGCATGACTGCATGGAAAGCTGTTACCTTCCTGCCGGAGCAGTACCTATTGATCTACTCACATTTGCATGTTTTCGAACTGCTAGGTTGGCAGTAGCTGGGGCTAACAGCGGGCGCTCATTCCGCTCCCGGGATTTGAACCTGGCACCTTTTGGTCCGCAAGTTCAGCAACTCAGCGCTTTAACACACTGTGCCACCAGGGGCCCCAATATTAAAGGCACAATGAGAAAGAAAAGAGAGATACATAGACAGAGAGATGGATAAACAGATAGAAAGACAACAGTTAGAGCCCCTTCTGAAGTTTTAAAGAGTTTAAAATGGATGACTCTAATTAGAAGCTCCATCATCTCTATTCACACAAAAGGAGATCCAAAACTTTCCTTACATCCCTGACACAATTACTAAATGATTTTGTACCCCAGGAATGCAAACCTAAACATCTGCATAAGGAGATGGGAATGATCTTCCATCATTTCCAAGGGAGAGGCAGAGGACAAAAGCTGATTTTATTGGAAGCCATTTAAAAACCAAACCAAACCAAACCTTGGGACCTTTTTATAATCCGTCAGTCCATGCTTAGCCTCACATCACAAAAAACGATCAAGGATGGAGAAGGGAAAACAGCTGGAAGTAATAACCACTCCTAAGGGGAAATATCCATTTTTAATTACTGGTATCCCTTTTATCCACAAGGATGTAATTGCATTCTGTTTAACTCAATCTTAATTGGGGCTGTGAAGTAATGATAAGCATAGCCGAGCAATTCTTTACTAACTCTCTCACACTTATATTAGTTCATCCTATCTTGTGTGTGGAGAGGATATGATGGTGCATGTCAGAAAGGCTAAGTCCTCTTAATGATCACCGTAATATAGTTAGTTACTGGCTAAAATGGAAATACTGGCTGAAGTAAATTGGTGCTTCATATGTTTGGCAAAATGCTGCATCTCCCTTGTGAATCAGACACAAAGACAATATCCAATATGCATTATTATCAGTGCTAAGAAGACTTACTAGTGATAATAATGCATCTTGATTAATCGGAGCTAGAGTATTTAGGTGAAGCAAGGAATATTTGTGCCGGACCCAGTGTCTCACAGAACTGATAGCTGGGATGGATATACTTTGAATATGGACAAATCCCACACAAAACTGTGTTTCTTTGTAGCAGTATGATCTCCCTTCTGAACCCAGAAAGAAGGCAGATCTCAGCAGAACTGAAACTACATTCCGAGTTGTGAGGTGCAAAATTTAGAAATACAGGGGACCCTCCCCCCCACCCAAATACACACACAAAATAGGAGCTTTGGAAATCCCAGGATGAGAGAAAAGATCTCTGCAAATGGGGAGCTTGGGTGGTGGTTTTATGACTTTGATAAGAAATGATTATATATAGTACCTGAAATTGTTTTAGGTTAAGATTTATGAGAGTTACGGACACATGTTTTGTTATTCATGGCATGCATCAACAGAATCAGGATTTAGAAGTGTTAGGTAAAGGTAAAGGTTTCCCACCGGAGCGGTACCTATTGGCATGTTTTTGAACTGATAGGTTGGCAGAAGCTGGTGCTAACAGCGGGCGCTCACTCCACTCCCCGGATTTAAACCTGTGACCTTTCGGTCTGCAAGTTCAGCAGCTCAGTGCTTTTTTTTTTTTTTTTGCTTTTTTTTATTAGTGCTTTTCTACCATTGTGAAACATAGACGTAGTGACAATGAGACAGACAAGACTACACGTATGACGACCGAACAGAAGTTGTGCTGACCCAAGTGACATATAAAGTAAAAAAAATAAAAATACAAATAAAAATAAAAAATACAAAAATAAAAAATCAATAAAAGGAAAGGGGAAGAGAGAGGGGAGAGGAAAGTAATATTATAAGGAAAAAATAATCATAATAAAATAATAATAATAGTCATAAGAGAGAAAGAAAAAAGAAAGAAAGAAAGAAAGAAAAGAGAGAGCGAGAGAGAGAGAGAGAGAGAGCGATAAGAGCGGGTTACACACACTGAGCCACCGAAGGCTCCTTTAGAAGTGTTAAGATGCCTTTTTTTTTGCTGTTTATTGCTACCTTCCTCTCCTTTATTATTCTTTAAACTGGATTGTTTTTCTCCTCTTCTTGGTGTAGTGGTAGTTTTCTCAGTGACACAAAATTAGATATTATGACATTTATTAGTTGATGGTAGTCCACACTCAGGTTACATCCCGAATAGACTACTGCAACACGCTCTACGTGGGGTTGCCATTGAATTATTGCCAATTTGGATGCCGCTCTGAGTCCCCTTCCGGGTGATATAAAGCAGGGTAAAAATATAGTAAATAAATATGGATGTGCAATCATACTGCTGTTTGTTTTTAGTGCTGATTGTATTGGTATTGTTTGTAGCTAATATTTTCAGAAATGGTTCAGTAGTTGTATTTTTATGATCACATGGAATGGTTTTTAATGCTTAAAGTGTATGCTGCTCTAGAAACATTTGTGCATAAGAATACCTTATTGCAGTTTAGCAGTAAGTCGTCATATGTATTCCAATATATTTTAATTTTCAGGCATGCATGAAAACAAAACATAAAACAGAATATATAACTATAAATAAGAAGGAAGATAATCCAATTTAACGCAAGAGTGAAAAAGTGTTGAAATCAAGGTACATCACTACTGAAATTTCACAGGTTTAGAACACTTTATCAGTCCTGCCACAATGAATGTGTACGTTGCAAATGTATAGATAAATACTGAGAACACTTGCAAATGGCTAAAAGGTTAATTGTTCACTGAGCATTCATATTTTGGGTATTGAAGGCAAGCAATATTCTATGAGTATAATTGGCTTGTTTAAGCGCTTACAGTCCCCTTGTCGGAAAGAGATAATTCAGCTGACTTTCAGAATACACACACACACACACACACACACACACACACACACACACACACATAGGATTGCAACTCCTAGACATTTTGAGACAACCTGGGGAGTTTCTGGGAGTTATAGTTCAAAAGAGTAACATTTCTGAGCTCTGAAATCAGTCTTTGTACACAATTAAAATAAAGGGTATGATCTTCAAGTTGCTATTTGTCAAATCTAAGTAAGCATGAAGCCTCTTTTGTAAATTGTAAGTGAAAGAAATCAGTTTGAAAAGAGCAGGCAAATATTGGATGCTGACCAGATTTCAGAACTGTATCAATCTTGCAATTAATCTGCCTCTGATGGATGTTTCTAAGATAGACCCTGATGGAAAGGAAACAAAGGATAGATCAGAAATGAGATGTGTTTATGTGAAATCGAAACATTGCTAAAATGACTGGAAATTGCTAATGTGACCTACGTTAGAGAAGCGGACCGCTTTGGCACACACCCTGCACAAGACAGTTTATTTATCAACACAATGTCACAGGCTCACTGATTACTTTTGTCAGCAACTCCCTCTATTTTGCTGAAGACATGGATGGGGCTTTAGCTTTCTCTGGCATGGGAGGAGGAACTTGGGCTCCACCTAGTGGAGGGAAAGAGCAGTGGAGTGATAGAAATAATACAGTGGCCTATTTTTTAAAAAATGGGAATTGTGACTTGTAGTGCTGCCATGCTATTAAAAACTGCCAGCTGAATTCCCCATAGCTGAATTTATATCTCCCAGACCGTGTCACCCTGAGCACTGCTCTAAAAAAGGAGTCAAGCTCTGATGACATGCAAATCACAAAAGCCATCCTTTTGGAAAAGGGTGAAACTGAGCCAGGTCAGAGTACAGGAGCACAATTGATTAGATTTAAGTTTCACCACCAGCCACTTTTGACTGAACTAGCCAGCAATGGTGGGTGCGGCACACCATTGATATTTCCATGACCAAAATGGATGGACTAAAAAAGAGCATTTCAGACAATGACACATTTTTTAGACGTGCATCATTTCACGACATAGTAATTCAATTTTGGGGGGGAAGAACCCAGTGGCTCAGTAGGTTAAACCTCTGAGCTTCTGAACTCACTGACCAAAAGGTCAGCGGATCCGAAAGCCTTCCTGGAATGTCCTATCTCTGTTTTCATTGTCTTGACCGACACACAGATGACTGGGCGACTTGGAAGGCACTGAACAGACTGTGCTCTGGCACCATGAGATGCAGAGCCAGTCTTAAGAAATGGGGCTACAAAGTGGAGTCCATGGCATGTGAATGTGGAGAAGAGTAAACCACAGGCCACTTATGACAATGCAGCCTGAGCCCTGCCACATGCACAATTGAGGACCTTCTTATAGCAACACCAAAGGCACTTCAAGTAGCCATTTAGTATCATGCCAAGTTTTTTCTTTAAATATGTTACAACTTATACCCTCGGTTCGCTTCTGATACGATAAATAAATATTGTCTTGACCAGTGGGGTACATACAATCTCACCATATTTGTGATGTGTGGTGAATAAAACACAAAAAAATTATATGGATTTTGCACGATGTACAATGTAGCACAAAGGTTAGAATGTTGGACTGTGACTTGCAAGAAGAGCCATGAAACTTCGCTGGATGACTTTGGACCAGCCACTCTCCTTCAGTCTGATCTATTGCACTGTACAGACAGACACGCCTCCCAACCCACATTGCAGAATTATAGCACTTTGTCATCACTGCCATAGCTCCATCCGGTGGCACAGCTAGTTAAACTGCTGAGCTTCTGAACTTGCTGACTGAAAGATAAGCGGTTCAAATCTGGGGAGCAGGGTGATCTCCTGCTGTTAGCCCCAGCTTCTGCCAACCTAGCAGTTTGAAAACAGGCAAATGTGAGTAGATCAATAGATACTGCTCTGGTGGGAAGGTAGAATCATAGAATCATAGAATCATAGAATAGTAGAGTTGGAAGAGACCTCATGGGCCATCCAGTCCAACCCCCTGCCAAGAAGCAGGAAATCACATTCAAAGCACCCCCGACAGATGGCCATCCAGCCTCTGTTTAAAAGCCTCCAAAGAAGGAGCCTCCACCACAGTCCAGGGCAGAGAGTTCCACTGTCGAACAGCCCTCACAGTGAGGAAGTTCTTCCTGATGTTCAGGTGGAATCTCCTTTCCTGTAGTTTGAAGCCATTGTTCCGTGTCCTAGTCTGCAGGGCAGCAGAAAACAAGCTTGCTCCCTCCTCCCTATGACTTCCCCTCACATATTTGTATATGGCTATCATGTCTCCTCTCAGCCTTCTCTTCTGCAGGCTAAACATGCCCAGCTCTTTAAGCCGCTCCTCATAGGGCTTGTTCTCCAGACCTTTGATCATTTTAGTTGCCCTCCTCTGGACACATTCCAGCTTGTCAACATCTCCCTTCAACTGCAGTGCCTAGAATTGGACACAGTATTCCAGGTGTGGTCTGACCAAGGCAGAATAGAGGGGGAGCGTGACTTCCCTGGATCTAGACTCTATACCACTATTGATGCAGGCCAAAATCCCAACTGTTTCTCCATGCAGTCATGCTGGCTGCCATGACCTTGGAGGCGTTTACGGCTCTTTGTCTTAGAAATGGAGATGAACATCAGCCCCCAGCATTGGACACAACTACAAAATGTCAGGGGAAAACCTTTACCTTTACCTAATTCAATTTTACTGGCAAAGCAGAAGCTAGACCAACTCCTTATAAGAGATATAGATACATACATAAATTGTAATAATGAAATCTATGAAACCAAAACACATTTCATGAAAACTTTTCATTTCTATTTTTTTTTATTAAAAAAGGATATGATTTATAAGATAACATATATTTCCACAATTTTGTCATTTTTGAATGTCTGGATTACACAGAGTTTGCAAAACTCTGAATCAAAGGCTTTAGCACAGTTATATTTTTTATGGTAACACTGGCAACTTTTGACTTCAGAATATTAGTGCTGGGGAAAAGGGAGAGATTCTGGAAATGTATCAATGCACCTTTTAAATTTACTATGTTGGCAACCATCATTCTGCTCCTACAACTCAGTTTCAGTGGGGGATCTTGGGTTCTAGGATTAGGTGAGAGGTGTGATTTTATAAAATTCCCCCTAACTAATGGCCTCAACACAAAGGCCAGGTGAAGCGAGAAAGGAGAGGGACAGTGGGACAAATCTGTTGCCTCACACAACTTTTTCTCCATCACATGGGGGAAGCGTCACCCTCCCGGTGAGGCCCTATGCTGCCTCCATTGGAACAACCACAATATGGGAAGCCTCCCATGTTGTGGGGAAAGCATCCAGTGATGCTTTCACTGTAGTTGGGGGCGGGGCCTCCTCTGGAAGTCACACGGTGGCTGGCGAGGGGCTCCGTCCATTAAAAGTGGTGAAACATCTTAGGATGCTGAAATCACCCCATTTGCTGAGGTCCGTGCCCCAAGCAATTGCAATCTGTTCTCATCGGCATGTTGGTCGAGTCCTTAGTTCAGTTTAACTGCCCTGTTCTGTATCTTTTCTATCTCTGCAACATCCTCCTTATGTACAGTGACCAGAATTGTACATTGTATTCTCAATGCCATTGCAACATGACTTTGTGGAAGGGCAATGTGATCTTGACAGTTTTATTTTTGATTTTCTTCCTCATTATGCCCAACTTCAGATGTGCCTTTTGTTTTTCACAGCAGCCACACATGGAGTTGGCCTTTTAATATAGACACCAACTGTGATCCCAGATCCCTTAGTCATTTGCTGCCAGCTCACTTCACATCAGTGTATATATGAGGCTGGGATTTTTTGTTTTGTTTTTACCCAGTAGCTGTCATGTTACACTTTTTTCATTGAATTTTCATTTATAATTTTAAAGTCTAGCCTACCAGTTGAGAAAAAACTTTTTTGGACCTTATAACAATTTATTTTTGCCCTTAATAGATTGGTTTGCTTCAGTATACATGAGCACTTGCTGTATACTCCAAACCTCATGTTTGGCAGCAGGAGATTTCCTACCACTCAAGCTTGGTGGTTATACAGGTTTTTCATTTTTCCTTCTAATGTATTTTGCCTGTGTTTCTGTATCAATGTGTGCAAATGGGAAAAAACAGATATCAGAAGGATAGCTGTGAATTAATAATCAAATATGAACTTTTTAATATGTTGGGTTGATTCCAATTTGCAGCACTGTAAGCAGATGAGCTGTTGATGTTCAAATTCAATTAAATAACTTGTAATTTCCTTAAAAATTGAGCAACACTAACAAAGTAAATTATAAATTCCCCAAATTATAACTACAGCCACAACCACAAACATCTTAATGCCTCAGTTAGGGTGCATAGATAAAGGTAAAGGTTTTCCCCTGACATTAAGTCTAGTTGTGCCTGACTCTGGGGGTTAGTGCTCACCTCCATTTCTAAGCTGAAGAGCTGTAGACACCTCCAAGGTCATGTGGCTGGCATGACTGCATGGAGAGCTGTTACCTTCCTGCTGGAGTGGTACCTATTGATCTACTCACATTTGCACATTTTTGAACTGCTAGGTTGGCAGAAGCTGAGGCTAACAGCGGGAGCTCATCCTGCTCCCCGGATTTGAACCTCTGACCTTTCGGTCAGCAAGTTCAGCAGCTCAGCAGTTTAATCCTTTGTGCCATCAGGGGCTCCTAGGGTGCATAGTGGCTGTAAAAATATCCTTTCAGAGGAATGTAATTCTCTTCCAAACCCTGCAAATGGTACTCCCTTCAAGGAAGCTGATGGTCTCGCAATGAAGAATCAATAATTTTGTCCACAAAAGTGTAAAAAAAAACAGAATAGGGAACAAGATTGAGGAGTGGAAACTTTAGCAGATCGATAAACAGGTTTGGAAAAGGAAGTTTGTCAAACTGTTATCATTGTAAACAAGGAGTGTTTCATCAAGACAGTGGACTGCTGGTAGTAAGTCTGATGACATTGGGGTCACTGAGGTGTGGAGGGATACATTGGGAATGGCATGCAGATGCATCTGTAGTGGGAGCACCAAGTAGTGTTCTAGCTGGAATTAATCAAAAATGAAAAAAAAAACAGGTCAGATGACATGTGCAATTGACCCTATGTCATCTCCTGTGGCCCCAATCTGTTGCAGAAAGTTCTGGAAATCAAGCCCTATGAGGAGTGGCTTGGGGAGTTGACTATGTTTAGCTTGGCAAAAAAAAAAAGGGCCGAGAGGAGATATGAGACCCATCTTTAAATATTTGGAAGGATGTCACATTGAGGAAGGATTCTCTGCTCTTCTGGAAACTAGGACATGGAGCAATGGATTCAAACTGCAGGAAAAGAGATTCCACCTAAACATTAGGAAGAACTTCCTGATGGCAAGACCTGTTCAGCAGTGGAATATGGTGCCTCAGAAGGTGGTGGAGTTTCCTTCTCTCAAGGCTTTTCAGCAGAGGCTGGATGGCCATCTATGGAGAGTGCTTAGATTGTATTTTCCTGGATGGCAGGGGGTTGGGCTGGATGGCCTTTGGGGCCTCTTCCTATTCTATGGTTCTATGATCTACTACAAGAGGTATGAGAGAAATTGTTAAACACTGGAAAGAGCAAGAAGAAATTATCTATATATATAAAAGGGTTATGGAATCGCGGCACCGAGCTAAACAACAAAAGTAAAGGCCCCCCAACCTCAAAATTTGACAACACAACCCATCATCCACGCCTTAAGGTTGAAACAACACAAAATCACTTCAGGCACCTCCACATGGACAGAACCCACAACACACCATCGGGAGCCATGCCGGCAGGGAAGAGGAAAGGCAAGCAATGGGAAAAAGCTGTCCCCTGGGTCCTAGCGCCCGCCCATCATCCGAATTATTTACAGTAGAGCCTCACTTATCCAAGCCTCGCTTATCCAAGTTTCTGGATTATCCAGGCCGGCAGGGAAGAGGAAAGGCAGGCAATGGGAAAAAGCTGTCCCCTGGGTTTTAGCGCCCACCCATCATCTAAATTATTTACAGTAGAGTTTCACTTATCCAAGCCTCGCTTATCCAAGTTTCTGGATTATCCAAGCCATTTTTGTAGTCAATGTTTTCAATATATCATGATATTTTGGTGCTAAATTCGTAAATACAGTAATTACAACATAACATTACTGCATATTGAACTACTTTTTCTACCAAATGTGTTGTCTAACATGATGTTTTGGTGCTTATCTCCACAATCTCCACCATAAAAATAATAATAGAATCCTACAGTCACACAGATAGGAGAGATCCCTAAAGGCCATCCAGTCCAACCCCTTCCTGCCACGGAGAACACAATCCAAACATTCCCAACAGAGGGTCATATAGCCTCTTGATAATAATGACACTAATAACAATATCATGGAATCCTCATGTTTTCAGACAGCCCTAAGAATCATCCAGTACAACCACCTTCTACCATGCAAGACCACACAATCCAAACACTCCTGACAGATGGCCATCCAATATCTCCACAATCTCCACAATAAAAATAATAATAGAATCCTACAGTCACAGAGATAGGAGAGACCCCTAAAGCCCATCCAGTCCAACCCCTTCCTGCCATGGAGAACACAATCCAAACATTCCCAACAGATGGTCATACAGCCTCTTGATAATAACAATACTAATATCACGGAATCCTTATGTTTGCAGACAGCCCTAAGAATCATCTAGTACAACCTCCTTCTACCATGCAAGACCACACAATCCAAACACTCCTGACAGATGGCCAACCACCCACAATATAATAATAATGATGATAATCACACAACTATACCATCCAATAATTTGGACACACCCCTAACGGCCATCCACCCCAACCCTTTCTACTATGCACCAAGACACAATCTAACCATTCACAACACTTGGACAACGTATGCACACTATACAATACTACACAGCGACAAAGACCCCCTCTACTCTCACCACTTTCACATTACACAAACAACCAAATACATACTACACATAAAGACAACCATACAACAGACATTCAATACCACCACTAACTCAAATTTCTCACCAACACCACCAGACAACGCCACAGCAACGCGTGGCCGGGCACAGCTAGTCACTATATAAATAGGTCACTAGCCAAAAGGAATATTGCCTGAAGCTAACTGGTCATCTTTACCCTCCCAAATACAGACAGGTTTGATGGGATTTGGTATAGGTTTATTCATTTTTGTAAAACCCTTGTGCCGGCTGGACTGCTGACCCGATGGTTGGGTGCTATTTGAAGGCTGATGGTTTGAATCCACGAGACAAGGTGAGCTCTCGTCTGTCAGCTCTAACTTGCGAGGACATGAGAGAAGCCTCCCGGGCATCCCCTGGGCAATGTCTCTGTAGACAGCAATTCTCTCACACCAGACACTACTTGCAGTATGTTCTTAAGTTACTTTTGACATGATAAAAATTGGCATAGTTGCCTGGAGCTCTTTTTTGGAAGGATTCTGCATATGAATCCACCATATGAGAAAGGCAGAGTATCATCTCTCTTCCTTGCTATCTCTCTCTCTCCCACCTCTCTCTGTGTGCATATATGTATATACCTATATGGTGTGTGTGTGTACGGAAATAATCAACTAATGGTGAATCTATAAGCATTCCTCAAGAAATGTTGACTGCATGTACTACCTAATCATAAAATTACCTTGCTTGTATAGCTTAGTTGCATAATATTTCTTAGTCCAACTCTTCCAATCCTATGTTACAAGGCAGCAGCTGCTATGAGTGATGGGGGTCTGTTCTCTTTTCAGTCATGATGCAGCAGTTTGACTTTCACACCATGTGAAATCTCTGATGTAAAGAGGAATCGTAATAGGGATCCTGCTTCTGATTATTGCACTGGAGATCATTTGGAGGGTATAGAGGAGTGGAAATGTCAACCTGCTGCAAGTCAACGCATAGGAGAACAGACCTTCATCACTTGAAGCAGTAGCTATCTAATAAATCAAAATTAGGGGACATTTATAAATCCCACATATGCCTTACAATATCAAACACTTAGGTTATCGATATGTACCAGTTCTCAAATTTTAACTGTGCTTGTGAATTCCACCAATCATGAATTTCAACTGTACTAAATTGTTGCTTTTTTGTTTTGTTTTATTGTTGTTGTATGCCTTCAAGACACCTCTGAGTTATTGTGACCCTATCACAAGGTTTTTGTTTTACAAGATTTCCCTTTCTACCCTCTGATGGTGAGAGAGGATGCCTAAGGTCAACCAATTGATTTCAACGGCTGAGTGAGGATTCAACTCCTGCTCTCCAGAGTCGTTGTCCAATACTCATACCACTACACCATGCTGACTCCCTGGTTATTTTTCTTTTATTTTGTAATTGCATAATTTCATCTTTTTTTTTCAAAATAAGAGAGGATGAAGGGCAGAGGCATAAGAGACCTTTTCTTAGTGATTAATTCCTGTTCACTGGTACCAGCAGGACTCCCCCGACCAAAGCAGGCCATTGCCATACAACGGCTGAGACTACATCATCAAGTGGGGTGTAAACGTTCAGCAGGCAAAACTATATTATGTCCTTTTCTTTACCACTCTTTAAAACTCACCATTTTCTTGTGATAGCTTCCTCTATGGTTCATGGGGAGTGGAAGGGTACATCTGCCCAGGGGATGATTTGGCCTATCTCTGATTATATTATAGTCCCCCTCCCTCCAGCAGACACATTGAAACAGTGAGTCTTGGGGGACTTTGGTCATAGTGGAAGAAAATATACCACCTTTTGCAATGACCAAAAACACACATTTCTAGACTAATACATGCATATACACAGTACTAAGACATTGCTGTCCACTGCAGTTTTATATCTATCCAATATTACAAGATCATTTTTAAAAACAAAGCAAAATGTCATCTATACCTTTCCTACCAACTGACGTTAGGTGTAAGTGATACTTCAAAGGTAATGTCGTAAGGAAGAAGGAGCAGGCTTGTTTCTCCTGCCCTGGAAACTAGGACTCGGAGTAATGGATTCAAATTACAGAAAAGGCGATTCCACCTGAACATTAGGAAGAACTTCCTGACTGTAAGAGTTCTTCAGCAGTGGAACTCTATGCCTCCGAGTGTGGTGGAAGCTCCTTCCTTGGAAGCTTTTAAACAGAGGCTGGATGCCATCTGTCAGGAGTACTTTGATTGTGCTTTTCCTGCACGGCAGAGGATTGGGCTAGATGGCCCATGTGGTCTCTTCCAACTCTATGATTCTATGTTTCTAATGATTAACAATTCTGGATCTAGTGTTCAGTTCTTAGGACAATGAACAGAAGTGGCAGTGTGAAAAGATTATTTAGGTTTCTGGTTGCATAGTTAAAGGCAGCTACTCAGTTTCATGCTGTCTGGAACAGAGGTTGGAATGTTTTTTAAAGGAACTAGTTTCTTTATTCATTATTTTGATCACCTAGACCAGTGGTTCTCAACCTGTGGGTCCCCAGATGTTTTGGCCTTCAACTCCCAGAAATCCTAACAGCTGGTAAACTAGCTGGGATCTCTGGGAGTCGTAGGCACCTGGGGACCCACAGGTTGAGAACCACTGACCTAGAAGTTCATTACTTGCCACTGTTATGGAAGTCCAAAAAGCAACTCTTCAAGTTATTTATTCATAAGCTCCAGTTTGTGATACGATTATGACAATGGAAAATACAAAGAAATGCTTTTTGGCTCCTCCAAGTGAGAAAGTCAAATATTGCAGCTTCAAAAATGTGTGCAAATTGCAAAAGCAATCCTTCTGAGTTGTATAACAAAACAGCTATAGATGTGACTCTTCCTCTCCTTCCATTGCTTAGATGGAATAAGCGAACACACCCAGAAATAAGTATAGTAGAGTCTTACTTATCCAACCTTCGCTTATCCAACGTTCTGTATTATGCAACGAGTCTGCCTCCCACCCGGATATGCAGCTGCAGCTGTTTCTCTAGGCAGGCAAGGACTGAACTTTTTATGGATTTAAATTCCACCTTTATTTGTAGTCAATGTTTTCAATACACTGAGATGTTTGGGTGCTAAATTTGTAAATCCAGTAATTATACATAACATTACTGTGTATTGGACTGCTTTTTCTGTTGATTTGTTGTAAAACATGATGTTTTGGTGCTTAATTTGTAAAATCATAACGTAATTTGACATTTAATAGGCTTTTCCTTAATCCCTCCTTATTATCCAACATTTTTGCTTATCCAACATTCTGCCGGCTTGTTTATGTTGGATAAGCGAGACTCTATTGTATCTAATAGACACCTCTTCTTATTCTACTGCAAAGTCGTGATTGAATGTCCTGGTTGGACAGGCGAAAAGTAACTATTACAGCTTGTTATTGTAAAAGTAACTATTTGTTGAAGAAACTCATTGGAAATAGGAGTTACTTCTTTGCTTTGGTTGATTGATAGTTTTCAGATGAATAAATTTAAAAATATACAGCATAAAAGAGCTGGCCTCTTCTTTTCTCTAGCTACCTGAAGCATTGGTTGTGTGTGTTTCTGTATTTGAACCAATTCTTCCACGTTTCTTGTGCTAAGAGAAAAGCATTTGTAGATTCTCTACTGCTATATTTTCATCAGACAAAAATGCCTTCAGGTTAGCATTAACTATGTTTGTAGTTTAACTAAAATGACATGTGCTTTAGATTCGAAAAAAATATGCCACATAAAATAATGCTTTAAAAATACAGTAAAAATACAGTTCAAGGTTTCTATTTTCCCACAACTAATTTCTTCATTTGTGCTTGGGCAAATCCCAAACCATGACTTACATGGACATGCCTGCATCAGAAAAAGGTTGGTAACACTGATTTAGGATTTCTGTAGTAACCCAACTAGTAGGTATGTCCTGATGCTCTCCAATCTGACATGGCAGCAGTTAACCCATCACTCCTTTGAAGTACAGCATGTGGCATATCTGGATTGTGTTTACAACCTTAAGCACTTTCAACCCTTTCACTTCCTGCTACTGGATTTCTTCTCTCATCCTATGTAAACAGTACCTTTTTTTTGGTCATGTTTCAGGCATTTTCAGGCATACATTTTGAAGTCCAATAGTAAAGTCTCCCTTCCGTTTTCCGAGGATGCCTGAAGTGTGTGAAAACCGGCAACCTGGACTCCTTTTTTGTAGGTGTAATAAGTTTAGCAACCTATTGCAGTGAAGTCTTTTTTTATTAAAATTTGATCTGATTGCTCATCTTTTCCCCCAAACTTAAAATACAGACAGAAGCACAAAATAATCACACAAATAAACAAATTATCACATTTAAACACAACTGAACAAAGAGCTTTTTAAAAAGGCCATAATAAAAATAAATATTTGGGGACTCAAACAGCAAACAGAAATCTGAAATTTGTTTTATATATAACAGGAATATATAATAATCATTGGGGGAAAGTCAAATATTTCTTTTTATTGATTTATTGCTTCTTTTTTAAAAAGCTAGTTATTCAGTTGTGTTTTAATGTGATAATTTGTTTTTTTGTTTTTTTGTTTTTTGTTTTTGCAAAACCTACAGTTCTCTGGTGTGTATCCAGTGCTGAATGGTCTTCTATTAAGAGCACTGCACCCCAGCGTCTTCGTCATGGCCGCAGTTGTGTTGACCCCATATCCGTTTAGGACAAGAAACAATAGTGTTTTCATTTCCTGTGCAGTGCACGTCATCCAACCAGATTTGTCCAGATCCTGATATCAGGAAAAAAAAACATATGAAAGTAAAGATGAAATGAGTCACCAAACAAATTACCAAACAGATCCATAATGGTTTTTTTGTGTGTGTCAGGAGCGACTTGAGAAACTGCAAGTCATTTCTGGTATGAGAGAATTGGCCGTCTGCAAGGACGTTGCCCAGGGGATGCCTGGATGTTTTACCATCCTTGTGGGAGGCTTCTCTCATGTCCCCACATGGAGCTGGAGCTGATAGAGAGAGCTCATCCATGCTCTCCAGGTTGGATTCAAACCAGCAGCCTTCAGGTCAGCAACCCAACCTTCAAGTCAGCAGTCCTTCTGGCACAAGAGTTTAACCCATTGCACTACCGGGGGCACTGTTTATCCATAATGGTGCTCCTCAAGCAAAGATCTTAGTGAGCTCAAGTCCTGGAAAAATTGAACTTTCCAATGAGAAAAACAAGAGCTTTATTAAAGTCACAATACTGCATCACTATATTTCCTCAAAGGTTTAAAAAAGGCTTCAGCAATCTATGTATTAAGGATGCAAATCCTGAAATATTTTGTCCTCACATGTGAGGCTATTCCTCCATGGTGCTGTTCCTCAAACTCCAAAGTCCCAAAGGACTTATCTTACAGAGAACACAGTGGGGTTTTTTGCACACACATTTTCTACACACAAAACTGGTTTTCTATGCATGAACCTTCTGCTCAGGAAATCCAATTTTCTGTACAAAACAGGTCCTCTATGTGTAGATAATTGTTCTGTTAACATTTCGGGATGTTCAGATGTCAAGAGATAACTACATAAAATTCTTACTGCTTTTTTGTAATGTTTCCTGTTAGGAAACCTGCTTTTTGACATGTGAATGAATACAGATTCATATTTTTCCCATCCTTGCCTTGAATACCCTGATCTTTTCCTTTCTCATTCTTCTATTGTCTATAGAACCATTGAAAACCTGCCACAAGTTGTAATGTAGAAGCCACACAAATAAAACCCCATCCGAATACATTTGCACAATTTCCAATTGTGTTTTATGTATAGCACTTGACTTTCTTGGTTATAAAACCTTTAGGCTTTTTTATTTTACATTTTTAAAATCCTTGGAATACAGCAACACCATAATTTCCACCTAGTGATATAGGTAAAGATAAAGGTTTTCCCCTGACATTAAGTCCAGTCGTGTCCGACTCTGGGGGTTGGTGAGCATCTCCACTTCTAAGCCGAAGAGCCAGTGTTGTCATAGACACCTCCAAGGTATGTGGCTGGCATGACTGCATGGAGCTCCGCTACCTTTCCATGAGAGCGGTACATATTGATCTACTCACACTTTGCATGTTTTCGAACTGGTAGGTTGGCAGAAGCTGGGGCTAACAGTGGGAGCTCACTCCACTCCCCGGATTCGAACTGCCAACCTTTCGGTCAGCAAGTTCAGCAGCTCAGCAATTTAATCTGCTGCGCCACTGGAGACTCCATATAGTGAAATGGGGATACTGAAAAGATTCAAGTAAGGGTGAAGCCTTGCTTGAAAGATTCTGGTTACTTCATTATCGTTCCTTGCCTTCAGTCCTTTCTGAAGACAAAACCCTCTACTGCACATCTCTTGCTTTCTCTGATTCTTTGGAAAATGAACATCCTGCTCCAATTTTACTACCAAGATCACAGCTGAAGGCTACTATGCAATGCTGTTTCCCATGCAGTCAAAGTACACTACCTGAAATCAAAACTCTCCTTTTGTGACTTGATTAAACTAGGCAGGGAAAACATTTGTAAATTACCTGCAGGTGCAGTGAAGGTCTCAACTACATTTCGAAATCCCAGCATTCGACAAATCACTATTCCGTCTTTTTCATCCCACTCGTCATTACATATGGTGCCCCATATTCCGTTGTGTTGAATCTCAATTCGGCCACGCCTGGTCCCTCCAATAAGTCTGACAGGATGGGCTTGCGATTCTGCATGTTTTTTTTAATTAAATGCATCATGAAATCAAAAGACAAAGGAAAACTAATAAGGTTTGGATCAGGTTCAATTTGAATAAATGTTCAGTGCTATTTCTTTATTTATTTGTTCCAGAATCTCTGTAAAGTGTACTCGGATTCAAAGAGATGTTATTCATGGCCAACACAGTAACTCCTGAATATGTTTTCTCAATTTGAATATACAAAATTTTGCCATAACAGGGAAAACTTTTAAAAGAGAGAGCTAATGGACTGGGAGTTAATTCTTTGAGGTTTTCTACATCCAGCATTTGTCTCTTGTTTGGACTACAAATGGCAAATTTTACCTATATAGAATTCAAAGGTTTTTCCAGATGTTACAGACACTTCTTGAGAAACTCAACATTCTATGACTAAGAAAGAGACAGTTAGCCTGACACAGGAGAGGGGCAGCCTGGATTTCAAGTGACTTTTATATTGCTACATAGAGTTGAAATGTTATTGTTTGTTATTATCCTTTGTCTCAGCACCACTAATGGCCTTTGCCTGCATTGAGACCCTCTAGAACAACTGAACTACAACATAAACAACATCTGATACAGATATAAATCTGTCATTTTACCACCATTGACTTTCTCGTCCTCTATAATAAAACTTTGCTTCTGGAAGAAACCAGTGAAGCTTAGAAAACTTGCATGATGATGATGACGACGACGACGATGATTATAATAATAATAATTTATTTATATTATCCCACCACCATCTCCCAGAGGAACTTGGGGCGACTCACAAAACACTCAAGGTGTGACATACAAAATACAACAAATGCATAACAAAACATAGGCAATAAAGAGTCAAAGGAACATCAAAAATTCACAGTAGCCCCTGGTAAAAACAATAAAATACAGCAATTGCTGTAAATAAAACAGCTGTATTTGACCTCAGAGTTGTAAAGTGCTAAAAAGAGTCTAAAAGTCCTCATAAACATGATCGAAGCTTGTAGGAAAAGCCAGGTCTTTAATTGTGTGCGGAAGGTTAGGAGGACAGGGGCTAGCCTGATCTCCTTTGGGAGGGCATTCCAGAGCCACTACCGAGAAGGCCCTCTCTCTCGTCTCCACCAACTGCACTTGAGACGGAGGTGAGACCGAGAGAAGGGCCTCCCCGGTAGATCTTAAAGCCTGTGCTGGCTTCATAGAAAGAGATGCAGTCTCGAAGCATGATGCATTTGGGTTGGGGAACAAAGATATTTCTCTTTTGTGGATCTTGTTGTGTTGTCCATATCAGTAACCTTTCCAAACCTCTAGAAAGACTCCCGATACAGTAGAATACAAGAATGTATGACACTAACTTGGGTGCTGAGACACTAGTGGAATGATAAACACAGAAAAAAGGGATCATATGTGCAAAAATATTTTTTGATTACTGTAACCTTTATTACTGTAAGCTTGATTAATACCAGGTGAGTATAGAAATATCAAGGGTAGCTATACATCTTTGTATAGGCAGAATCAGTCTCATTTTCTTTGGTACCACTTTAATTCAGATTCTTTTCCCTTTGGTGCACTTTTTGTTTGTGATGCAGTGGAACACTTAGTCCCGCCCGCCTCCCAGCTCATGTGGACCTCCAGAGCACGGAAAAACTCCCCAAACTTTAACTTGTGTAGTTGTACACAATTGTTAGAGAACAGTAGAACAAGAAAAAAATTCATTACCTGGATCTCCCTTTTCACCTTTAAGCCCTTGTATCCCCTGGGATCCTGATTGAACATAAAAATGAACAAATGAAACATGCAAATTACTGAGTGGCAACTTTTGCTATAACAAGTTTTCAATGAAAAAGCATGCTCTTTCTTTCCTACCAGAGAAAGAAAGATTTCTCTGAGGTGATGATGTACAGCTGTCCTGTCTTCTAACCATATTCAGGAGGAGTCTACCCCCAAGGTCATATGGATGTGGACACTCCCTCCTCCCTGTCCCTCTTCTAACCTTCTCTATCGCAAATGCCATAACCTATTGCATAGCTATTGGAATATAACTGCACCCAGTCTCTGGGCACACATCCTTTTGGCAAATGTGAATCTCCATGAATGTGTGGAGAACACCTTTTAAAAACCACTAGTCAAAAAAAGCATAACCTTGTTAGAAGTCAACTCTTTTAACAAGTGATATTCACAAGCATTCGTGTAATGACACACAGGTAACTCAGCTGCTAAACTGAAGAAGCATGTCTTTAAACTGCCAAGGATAAAGACATGCCACTACAAAAATATATTTGGTTAGCAGAGGATAGTTGTTTCTTTTCAGCTGAAGTTGCCCAAAAGATATACGCTCCCTTTAAACATCTTAGTTAAAATGTGCACTCAGAGATAAAAAAGTCTTATTTGAAAAATACCGTATCTTCTTTACTCATAAACATCTTGTATTAATTCACCAAACAGGCATATTTCTTACTGAAGTTCAGTTACAGATTGGATGTAGTTCTCTGTATTGAGTACACAGGATATCATTCTATATCAATAGTCCATAGTCTTTAGGTATGGTTGTACTCTCTGAAGTCCATAATTCATACTGTATCCATTGAAGTCTTTAAAGCATAATTGTCTATTGAAGTCCTAACACACACTTGCTTGCATGCATCCACCTCCTCTGAGGTCTGATGCAAGACTGAATACAAAATGGAGTCCTGAGCCTGCACGTGCATGTCTATAATGCTTTCTGCACCAAAGAATCAAACTGGCAAATCAACATATACATAGAATACAGGTTAGCAAATATATATATTAACAAATCAAATAGTGAGAGGCTTGGGGAGTTGCTATTTTCAACATTCTCACATACAAATTTCCTGAACTACATAATTTGTTGTATTTCACATCCAATGGCCCTGTTGCTTAGTCTTAGTATGCTCAAAAGCACAGTTTGAAAACCACACCTGTAACAATGATTGCCACAGTTTGAAATATCATTTGCTGATGTAGTGTAATAATCAGAGGTGGGGAAAGTTACCCTTTGAAGTGATGTTCTTAAGTGCCTTTAACCTTATTCTTCTTGCTATCCTGGAGTTGTTGCTTTTTTTGGGAAAGATTTATTCAGAGAAGGCTTTTCATGGCCTTTCTCTTAGGTTGAAAGAGTGTAACTTGCCCAAGATTACTCAATTGGTTGCCATGTCTAATCAGAAATTCAAACTCTGGTTTCTCGGAGTACTAATCCAACACCCAAACTATTACACCACACCAAATAATGTTATACTAGCTCATCTCACTTGCTCACTTTTTGAAGTATAGCTCCTATAATATTGCAATATAGTCATATAGTACAATATACTAATATATGATATTAATATTGTGCTATGTTAATAATATAATATATTGTATGTACATGTAAGCCACCCTGAGTCCCCTTTGGGGTGAGAAGGGCAGGATATAAATGTCGTAAATAAATAAATAAATAAAAATTCCTAATCACTGGCCATGATGGCTGGTGGATTTGGGGAGTTATGGTCCAAAAAGGTGACTTTTCTGGCCTCTGGTAGCAACCAAAAGACTGAACCATGGATCAGAAGACCACCAATTTGTATCTTGCATTTACAGTAGCAAGTAAGATTCACAGTATCCCATCTGCATAGGGAGATAATGTTGGCCTCCTTTGCAGTGTTGTTATAAAAATATACTGTACTAATAAATACACACTGCTTAAAAAAGCATTTCTACTGAACATGAAATGAGGGCTACTTATCCACTTTTTTCTCATGGGAAATACTTGTGCTCTCGGAATCATATATTCCTCCATTGGCAAAACCACCCACATTTCATACAGAAGTAGAAAAGAGGAAGTAGGAATTACTTCTGATTTTTTTTTTTTTACTTCAGTGCATGAATTGACATTTCAATGCATGGACCCCACTCGCTATTCTCTAACCGGTCCTTGAACTCCAATAACACGTTTTGTATTTCAACACAGGTTTTCTCAGCTCTGATTAGACGGTATGTTGAATATCTCATAGGCAAGCCTGACTATCAGGAAAGGATTAGACTTCTGGTTCAGTAAGCAAGAGAGGTGTTTGCTTTGGATTAAATCAGTGGTTCTCAACCTGTGGGTGTCCCCAGATGTCAACACCCAGAAATCCTAACAGCTGGTAAACGGGGAGTTGTAGGCCAAAACACCTAGGGACCCACAGGTTGAGAACCACTGGATTAAATGGTCAATTTCTGCAAAACAGACTACATTTCTAGTCATTAAAAAAATACCTCAAGCTACCCGCCTCCCCACACTTTTATTATCTCTGGACAATCCAGAATCAGTGTGCTAAACAATGTTGAATCTGCACCGGCACACAATCTAAGTCTGGAGTGCAATCTAAGGACCTCATCAGACAGATGTCTCTGTCCATTTAGTTCTGTTTTGCCAGCAATTGCCAGCAAAAATTGAAGTCATGCAGGGTGCTTTGCAGCAACTTGCACACTCTCCCTCCTTCTCCCATTACATGGGGGCATCAGGACAAGGCGCATTGAGCCCTGTCTCTACCCTCATCAGACAGGGACCGGTAGCTCCATTGGAGCTACCCAAATGATGCCTTACCTCCCGTTGTTGGTGAGGAAGCATCTTGCAACGCTTCCTCACCACTTCAAAGATCAATGGGGCAGGGTCACAGCCAGCATCATGTGATGGTGCTCAGCAGGCCCCATCCCCAAAGAGGAGCAAAGACTCCAAAAATCCCATTGTGATGAAGTAGTCTTTCTAATACTGTGAGTCCTAGATAAAATTCATGAAAGTTATTTTTGGACTACAATTCTCAGAAAGCCATTGGGGGGGCGGGGGAGCTATAGTCCAAAATTAATTTTCCTACACTTTGTGCTTATGCCTTCAAAACTGGAAATTTCCACACTGAATTTGGCTGATGGACAGCATTCAAATGCATGCATCTTACATTCTGTAAGATGAGTTAGAAATACAGTAGAGTCTCACTTATCCAACATAAACGGGCCAGCAGAATGTTGGATAAGCGAATATGTTGGATAATAAGGAGGGATTAAGGAAAAGCCTATTAAACATTAAATTAGGTTATGATTTTACAAATTAAGCACCAAAACATCACGTTATACAACAAATTTGACAGAAAAAGTAGTTCAATACGCAGTAATGTATTATTGTATTTACGAATTTAGCACCAAAATATCACAATGTATTGAAAACATTGACTACAAAAAAGCGTTGGATAATCCAGAACGTTGGATAAGTGAGTGTTGGATATGTGAGACTCTACTGTACTTTGGGAAATACTACTAATACAACAGCAGATCTCTAAAGCAAAGTGTTTTACGATATGAAAATTTTCATTTGTCCATATTATGGAATTGGACTGGTGATAGATGCTCCTGCCAATGCATCCTATAGTCTTGCAGTAATTGATTTCCCCTAATTTTATGAAAAGTTATTACTGCTAATAAGTCAGTCAACCACAACATCCTAGTAAGAAATGCAGATAAGTGACTGAAAACTTGCACTGCCCAAAAGTACCTGGTAGTTATCGTTCCTCATAAAATTGGTCCAAATCAATTGCTGCCAGAAGAGTAAGAGAGAAAGAGGGGGAGGAAAGGGAGACTAATACAACCAGGTTGTGTCGGCAAAAACATTTCTCAATCGCAAACAAGTTCCATTTAGCTCTTTTTAGTGAGGTTTTCACAGTTACAGAGATGCTTTTGAATCCAATCTTATACTATATTAAAATCTAATTACCATCACAAAATTACAACTCAGGGAAGTTACAATTGTGGTTGGCAGTTCCCAGAATCCCCCAACATGAGGGTTTTAGGGTATTACCACGAAAAAGTAACATTCCCAAACTGTAATACTACTGGTAGTGGACTGGCTGTACTACTTTGTCCTACCTCAGTCCGTTCAGTCTACTAAGATTACATTATTGGATGGGATCTTGGAGGCCTCTTATGATCTCTTGCTTGTTACAAGATATACAAGGCAGGATGCATTTCCCTGCCTTTAAAAGCCATCTTTTAAATTGGTGGAACTGATGTGTTTGGTTTTGCTTTGCTATTTCCTGGACTAAAGCTCCTCTAACCCCCAGCCAATTTTACCACTGCTGTAGCTTACTGGGTGATTCTGAAAGTTGTTGTTCAAATTCTGGTTCTCTTGAATTTCTATATACTAGATTGAGCGTGTTTTTTTTTTTACAGTATTGTGTATTCTGTTTTTATATTATATGTAATTGTAAGCTGTCTTCCATAGCTTTGGGAGTGTTGAAAGAAGAGAGTAAAGACAGTAATTTTTTTTAAAATGAGCTTCATTTCTACAGGATCATTGTTTTCCTTGAATAATATACAAGCAGTCCCCGAGTTATAAACATCCGACTTACAAACAACTCATAGTTAAGAACAGGGGTGAGACAAAATGAGAGAAATCTACCCTCAGGGAGGGAAATTAACCCCTGAAAGAGTTATCATGGGGAAAAGGTGTCTCAAGTGAAGCTTTATTATCAATCCTTGTTTCTACAAGAAGCCAATTTTTCAAAATCCAATTATCACAGGGACAGAAAGTGAGGTGAAATCTACTTAACAGGAGCACAGACAGCAAAATAAACACCACAAGGGTGTTCACCCCTATGCTAACCAAAACGTGTGTGTGTGTGTGTGTGTGTATGGTTGCACTTTAAAAATGTGCCTGTTTCAACTTACATAAAAATTCAACTTAAGAACAAACCTATAGAACCTATCTTGTTCATAATCTGGGGATTGCCTCTAATCATTAAGAATGCTTCAATTCTGTTGACTCACCAGTTTTCTTGAAAACAGTCAGCAAGTACCTTACCTTTGGTTCCTGCATCTCCTTTTGCACCCTTGCTGCCTGGTATTCCTGAAATAATAGGGGGGGGGGGGATGAGGAAACAAATTTATAAAAAGCATTACAAGTCCAAATAGTATGACAATTTCATTTTCATCTTTATGTGCAAAATTCCAGATAATATATTAAGACAAAGATCTATAAGTGCAAAATAAACATTCAAACTTTAATTAAATCCTATAGAAATCTATGTAGGTCAGTTGTGGCCTATAAACATTTCAAATATCAGGAAAATACACATTAAGGCCAGAAAATAACAGAGAAGTAGTGAATGTTTTGTATTTATCACCTCTATATGAGCCCCTAATTTAGAGACTACATAGAGACTGTCAAAGGCCCCCAATCCCCATGTACTGGGAAGCAGCTGCTGTGATTAACATGGGTCTGTTCTGTGTTGATAGGGAACCAGCTGACTAATGGTCTCTTCTCACATAAGCAATCTCCTGTGCAAGAGGAAATTGTGAAAGATGTATTGCTTCTGCTTCTTACACTGGAAATTGCTCATAGGAAGAGGTGGAAATATCAGTCAGCTATTTCCTTATTGACACGGTAATAGACCCCAATCGATTGCAGCAGCTACTTCCAGTAAGTAGGTATTAGGATGGGATTAACAGAATAGCACCATAACTTCAGTGTTTGTGCCTATGTAAATCCCCAATAGGGTTCCAGCCTGGTTTAAATTTATATAGTTCTAAAGGAAACACTACACCACTCTGGAATAAAACTGGAAAAAAAACTAAAGTAAGGATTGTGACAGGCATTTGGAATGCCATGTCCTTGCAGTATCCTCAGCATTGGCTATACAAAAACTATTGGAGAATCACAGATTTCCCACCCAAGCTCTAGAACTTATTTCTCACAGATTTGCTGCCACAACAACCAGTATCTTATTTAGCAAAATTGAAGATAATGTTTGCAGTTGGCTCTTCAATAATAATCTAGCAATAGAACATGTGTGGAGAGGGAAACACGAAATAACCTCCACAAATAAGAATTTATATTAGCCTCTTTGCATGATGTCACTATTTTATACACTGTGTTTTTGAGACACAAGGTTTTTGGAAACTTTGGCCTTAAATTCATTACAATTCAAAGACGGTCATGGAAACCTTTATGGTTCCATTTGCTTCATTAAGCATTTTCACATTCATTCATTCATTCATTCATTTATTGCCTGATTCAATTTATCAAATGTGGGCTTGGGAATTGAACATATTTTCTTGGTTGCTATCACTTCACAGCTCTTTAAAAAGTGGTATTTTGTTCCTACGTTGACTTTATGTGTCTTAGATCTATCTTTACCTGGATCACCTTTGCTGCCTTTTTGCCCACGGTCACCTTTTGGTCCTGGTACCCCTGGTAGAAGAAAGAGATAGATCATGTCAGAAATCCCTTAGAAAACAATATCCCAGGGATACAACTTAGACAATTAATTTATCACATTTTGAGTAAATGTGTTGCCCCAAGGGTTGAAAGATGTTTGCCATAGCAAGTGATTTTCCTCACTTATGTATCTTGCACTTAATCACATGCTTTATTTTGTAGCTTGTTAGTAGAAGATAAACAAATGCTTAATTTGCAAATCTCTTTGCTGAGGCATGTGTCTTCCATGAAATCCCATTTCAGGAGGGGAAATGCAGACACTATTCCTTACACTTAATTTGACTCAAAGAAACATGGCTGTTTTGTTACCTGGAAGGTTACTTGCTGCTCCTTTCTCTCCCTTTGCACCTTGCAGCCCAGGAGGTCCTGGTAGTCCTCTGTTGCCAGGATCGCCTTGTAAGTGAACCAAAGAATGCAAGTAATCAGAATGATAGAAGAATGACCAGAACGCAGTGAAAAACCGAGGGCAGTGTGGATAAATCATCACCTACACTTTGAAAGACAAGATGCCACTTCATATTGTGGCTGCTATAAGAACAACAAGGCAATGAAATTCTCCAGTTTTGGGTTTCCAGCACAATTGTATTAGAACAATGGTTCTCATCCTGTGGGTTCCCAAATGTTTTGGCCTTCAACTTCCAGCTGGTAAACTGGCTGGGATTTCTGGTAGTTGTAGGCTAAAACACTTGTGGACCCACAGGTTGAGAACCACTGTATTAGAAGAAAGAAAATAGAGAACAGGATACCTTCAGCTGTTTGACACCAGTGTTCTGTAGATGTTGTTTTCATTATCACTTATATAAATAGGGACAGGTGCAAACCTAGCATTGCTGGTATTGTTAGAATGGACAGTGCAAGAGAGGTTCAGAATCCATTTCTACAGTTAAATAGAAGCACAATTCATCAACCCATTGAATTGGGGAAAGCAAATCCCCTGTGTATAAACTGAATGTGGAAGCATCTTTTAGTTAAGTAATGGTAGCTGATTAGCATTTATATGGTAAAGTGTTGTTGTTGTTTTCTGTGGTGGGAGTCAGGGACTAATCCCCAAACACCTGCCCACAAATCCTTTTTAAGAACCTCAATATCAGTTAAGACAGGAACAGTGTACAGTAGAGTCTCACTTATCCAAGACTCACTTATCCAAGGTTCTGGATTATCCAAGGCATTTTTGTTGTTGTTGCTTTCAATATATCATGATATTTTGGTGCTAAATTCGTAAATACAGTAATTACAACGTAACATTACTGCGTATTGAACTACTTTTTCTGTCAAATTTGTTGTATAACATGATGTTTGGTGCTTAATTTGTAAAATCATAACCTAATTTGATGTTTAATAGGTTTTTCCTTAATCCCTCCTTATTATCCAAGATATTTGCTTATCCAAGGTTCTTCCGGCCTGTTTAGCTTGGATAAGTGAGACTCTACTGTACTAAGAAAACTCTTAGAGTTTAATAATTTCAATGAAAATTTGCCTTTCACACTTCCTGATGAATCAACTCGTCATCAAACTGCCAGTGTCATATTTAAGGTGAAGGTAAAGGTTTTCTTCTGACGTTAAGTCCAGTCGTGTCCGACTCTGGGGGTTGGTGCTCATCTCCATTTCTAAGCTGAAGAGCTGACGTTGTCTGTAGACACCTCCAAGGTCATGTAGCCGGCATGACTACATAGAGCGCCGTTGCCTTCCTGCTGGAGCGGTACCTATTGATCTACTCACATTTGCATGTTTCCAAACTGCTAGATTGACAGAAGCTGGGGCTAACAGCGGAAGCTCACCCCATTGCCTGGATTTGAACCTCTGACCTTTTGGTCAGCAAGTTCAGCAGCTCAGTGGTTTGAACTGCTGCACCACTGGGTTTTAGAAGGAGGTATTTTAAATCCCATTTATTTTAATGGGTCTGTTCTAACTCTATGTCTGATCTTAAATCTCACTGCTCTCTTGAGATCTTTTTCCTGGCAAGTGCACTTAGAAGAAACCATGAGGTGTCATCCTATGGATGATAACTCAGAAATACATTTTATTGCATTAAATCAGATGTACTTCCAGGTAAGTAATTGTGCAGGGTTATCATAATAAGCATGATCAAATTCAGCAAGGCCTGTTTCTGAATATGAGTGTACAGGGCTGTGCTGTTAGAGAAATTATATGATCTGAAATCCTTGTTGCTTCAAAGAGGTGACCAAAATGGCTAAAAGGGGGTTTAAATTGCATTTATTCACCATAATATACCTTTGTCTCCTGGAAGTCCATGAATACCGTTCAGACCTGAAACAGGATGTAAACATTTTACTTACATGTATGATATTGCTTGACTTTTTTTTAAAAAAAGAATTAATTGAATGTCAAATTCCAAGGGAAAGGAATGGAAAATAATAGAGAAAACACAATCTTTTGAGTTCACATTTTAAAATCATGTCTTTAGTTGTGATGGGACCACACAAAAGAAATAATACAGTGCTATTGTGAAGGGTGCAATTACAGATTAGGAGTGCAGAATGACTGTTATAAACACATAACAGTACTGTTTCATTATCTGGGCAGAGACTACAACCTAATATCAGCATTAGGAGAGTGGAAAGTCTAAACGTTTTCATTAAATGCAAAAAGAGATTGGCAGGAATTGAAATTTGCATGCTCCACCCAGTGCCCAGGAGTATTATTCGTTTTAGGGACAACACAAGTGTGATGGCACATCCAAACCTTTGGGAAAACCATGGTGTCTGGCTTTACCTGTGGGCTATCTGTATACTTTCTATTAAGATCAAGACCCTTAACATACAGAGGCACTTTAGACAAAGATGAAGGTTAACCAAAATGAGTTTACTGAAAACAAGATGAATAAAGGGTTAATTCCACCTAGGGCTATTGAAAAATAGCTTAAAACAATACATTACAAAAGATTTTGCTGGTCACAGTCATCTCCCTGGAATTCTTGAAAGTCTTTTGCCTCTGATGTAAAGCCTCTGCAATGGTCAAATATGTTCCAAGGCCTGCCTTCCCTATTCTGGTGCTGGAAACCTGAATTAAGTGCAATCTGAAGCAGGAGCAGGAATTAAGAGGCACTGCAGATGTTACTGAACCTCCATTTCCAGCAGCAATAGTTAACAGTGAAGAATCCTTGGAGTAACATCCCAACATCATCTTGCAGCCTCTATAATTCTGTTCTAAAACGCAATAGAGTGCAATGGCTGTCTTCTGAAGCAAATGTTTCAGGGCAGAGAAAGAGAGATCAAGTTGAAGGCTTGTCTTTATTTGGTTATAATCCTTTATTTATTGACTTACTTACCTATTCACTAGTTTCATTATGGGATAAACCAACTATTATGGAATGGAGTGGTACACTAGAAATTTTAAATGTATTTAAAAACTCAACAAAAATGCATTAAGTAATTAGCCCAGATATGTTAGTAAGGAAATGCTTCTCTACATAGAAAAAAATTATGTCACCCTAGAACAGTTTTCAGAATGAGCTTGTGTCACTGATATAATTATACTACTGGAAGTAAAGCCATTATGAAGAGTCATGCCATTTGCACCTGGGGTTTTATTGTATTCACTCACCTGGGAGACCCCGTGCTCCCTGTTCCCCCTTCTGTCCTGGATTTCCAGCTGGTCCTGTTGGGCCCATTGCTCCTTTTCCACCTGCTTCTCCTTGGGGCCCTGGGTTACCTAATAAGTAAGTTGGAGCTTGCTTTAGCTTATAAGCTTGTTTTTGTTTTTTTGTGCAGCACTTAATTTAGATCTGAGTGCTTCAAAGTAACGAGGAGGAGGAGCTTCAAGATGCGTTTTGATCCTCAGTCTGAGCACAGCCACAAACTACTGCTGAATTCCACCAGCACCCTTCACCACTGAGATTCCTACTACCAAGATGGTGGCAGCTCATGGATCAAGAGGTACTTCAAAATAGTAGATGAGGAGAAATTTCCCCTTATTGACCCATGACCGAAGGCATAGAAAATTATTCATTTGCACTGTTCTGCATTGGGAAGTAATTTTGCCTTTGAATATGGCAAAAGATTCTTAGCTTGTTCCACATGCCTAGCATGCTAACAGATGGATAAACAGAGAGCCAGGATGTTGTGAACTGGGGCCTGGATCAGGACTACTCCACCAAAACTGATTTGAGGATTATCAGGTTGGGAGAAAAGAAGATATACTCAATGATCAATGAATGAAACAAGGGCTTACAACAGATAAAAGCATAGTCAGCCACTTCAGCCAACAGAAGACAACCTTTCTTGTAGCTTAGTGTGTACTGCTCCTTCTAAACACATGGGACTTTTTCCAACTTCCCATATACTTTCTGTACACAGAACTAGCTATATTCTTCCTCTAGGTTTTTTTTTTTTTCATGTCAGGAGCAACCGGAGTTGCTTCTGGAGTGAGAGAATTGGCCGTCTGCAAGGACGTTGCCCAGGGGATGCCCGGATGTTTTGATGTTTTTACCATCCTTGTGGGAGGCTTCTCTCATGTCCCCGCATGGAGCTGGAGCTGATAGAGGGAGCTCATCCACACTCTCCCCAGGTGGGATTCGAACCTGGCAGCTTTCAGGTCAGCAACCCAACCTTCAAGTCACTTAGTCCACTACGCCATCTGGGGGCTCTAGGGTAAAAACCACAGAATCTCCCTTTGTTATATATTTGTGGTCATATTTTCCAACTTCTGTTCTAAGTGACATCAAAGAATGGGAATGGAGAACTATTTCCTTGTGTGCAAAAGGTCATTTCTCTCTAGCAAAAGAAGAAGGAGTTGCTTGTGTTTTTTTTTTCTGATGGGAACATGATATGGATACATTGATTCAGCCAGGGATGTTTACCTTTGACTGCCTCCACTTATTTGAACAAACTAGTATGTCTCTTAATTAGGCACTTAACATCCAGGAGGCCTAAGCCCTTTTCTATATTCACTTGAATCACATGATGCCATCTGCATACTCACTGCAGCTATATGACACTATTCTGAACACTGTTAATAAGTTCTTTTAGTAGCCAGTGGCCCTATCAATCATGAAAAGTGTTGAGCTGTGCCTTTTATCTTACTACTAAATCTTGACTCGATCCAAGTCCTCCATGCCTTTGCAAAAAGTAACATTTCACTCTTCAGAGGTTGGACAATCGTGCTCTCTCATTATATCTCTGACAAAGTTTTCTTGGGTACCACATCTGGGTGTGAAATGGACAAGGCACCTGGATTAAAAGACAACTAAACTCACTACATCTGTCTTGTTCAAAACTGCTTTGAAGGCTTTGAAGATGGGAATGAAAGAAACTCTTCCCTGCCCCTTCAAAAAAAGATATCCAAAGAGTGCCTTTCCTTTTCTGCCATCAACGTCTACAAAGCATTTCTGAATTAGATATAGTGAGTTTTATTTCTGTTTAATCCAGTTGCCCTGTTTCCACAAACAACACCTGCAGTGAAGTCGTAATTCAATATATTAAGCATAGACAAAGTGCAGCAGGCTGGATGCAACCCGTCAAGACTGTCTTTGGAGCCCTTGGCTACCCAGACTGCCTTTTTTCTGGCAAAAAAGTGGGAGGAAATTACATTTGCCAAAAATCTAGAAGTACTAATTCATTTTGTGAATAGACTACAGCCTGTTGAGACCTTTGAGGATGAGGACAAGGATTTTCTAGTTGAGCCTGGTGTTTCTGTGGGGGGAACGAACGTGTTTTTTGAGATGATGGGAATGCTTTGGGTATATCTGTTTGTCAGGAAAACAGGCAGCGATTTTCATGAGAATCAGCTGGGGATTGACTCTGGAAGAAATGTGGAGGAGACAGGAGGGTTATAGATAATCCAGCATTTACAGATCAGAAGAGATCACGTGAAACAGAGACACATCCAGTGTTCCCTAAGACTGAAAGATAAATAAAGGGAACCCTAGTGTGAGAAAAAGTGAGGTCATGAGCAAGGGAGTTTTGTTAAAGAATTGGAGTCAATATTTGGTGGGGAGATAAATGTTGGATTTTTATGTGTCAAGTTGCATGCTTTGGGAGCTCAGTTAAAAGTTCTATTCTGTTCCCCTGTTTAAATTCAATTCCTCCTGTTTGGATTACTGATCTTGTTTCAAGTTTCAAGCCTTGGTGATTACAGTCAAATTCAAGTATCAAGCCTTTGGATTATGGTCATGTTAATGCTTTCAAGTTTTTGGATATAGTTGTAGTTTACATGCAAAAAACTTGGATTACAGTTTCTTGCTTTTGCCTTAAGTGATTTATGGAATTCCTGATCAGAGTTGGGCATTACTTTTGGTAAACTTCTGGAAATCTAACTCATGGATGTATTTTGGAACTTTTTTATATTATACTCTTTTTAAAATAAACTTACTATTCTTGTTCAGTGGTGTGGTGTTTGGGTGAAAAAGGGATCAAGTAGGTGACTGGGCTGTTTATTTTTTATAGGTGTTCAAGTCAAGTGGAGAGCAGGCCACTTGCACTGGAATGGCATGAGTTCCAGATTCCCTTTGTTTGGCTTCCTTGCCCATAGTTTTAGAGCAGTTACTTTTATGTTAGTGTGTAAGGATGGAGTAGAATAACAGAGTTGGAAGAGACCACATGGGCCATCTAGTCCAACTCCCTGCCATGCAGGAAAAGCACAATCAAAGTATCTCTGACAGATGGCCATCCAGCCTCTGTTTAAAAGTTTCCAAGGAAGGAGCTTCCACCAAAGGGGCAGAGAGTTCCATTGTTGAACAGCTCATACGGTGAGGAAGTTGTTCCCAATATTCAGGTGAAATCTGCTTTCCAATAACTTGAACCCATTGCTCCGAGTCCTAGTTTCCAGGGCAGCAGAAAACAAGCCTGCTCCCTCTTCCTCATGACACTCCTTCACATATTTGTACATGGCTATCATGATCCTCTCAACCTTCTCTTCTGCAGGCTTAACATACCCAGTTCTTTAAGATGGTCCTCATAGGGCATGGTCTCCAGACCTTTTTTAGTCGCCCTCCCCTGGACACCTTCCAGCTTGTCAATATCTCTTTTGAACTGTTGTGCCCAGAATTGGACACAGTATTCCAGGTGAGGTCTAACCAAAGCAGAATATAAAGTCACCAATGACTTCTCTTGATCTAGGCACTATACTCTTTTTGATGCAGCCCAAAATCCCATTGGCTTTTTTAGCTGCTGCATCACACTGTTGGCTCATATCCAACTAGGTGTCCATGCAGATTCCAATATCTTTCTCACATGGACTGTTGTTGAGCCAGACATCACCCATTTTGTATCTTTGCATTTCATTATTATTTTTTTGCCTATGTGTAGTATCTTACACTTGTCCTTGTTGAAATTCATTTTCTTAGTTTTGGTCCAGCTCTCTCATCTGTTAAGGTCATTTTGAATTTAACCTGTTTTGTGGCTGGGACACTAAATTTGGTTTGTATAGATCATTTTTAACTACTATTTATTGTGTTGCTGTCACTAGTTATTTTTATTTGAATTTGAGATATTTTCTGTTAATCTTTGTAAGTGTTATTTTATGTTATTTGATGCTGCTCATTAATCTTGGCAAGCTTTTGTTGTATTTTATGTGTTCTGTATTGGTGCCTTGTAAGCTGCCCTGAGTCCCTTTAGGGAGATGGTGGTGGGTTATTATTATCATTATTATCCTGTCCTCTGGAGTATTCGTTATCCTGCCTAATTCGGTGTCATTTGCAAACTTGATAAGCATGCCCTCTAAACCAAGTCATTAATAATGATGTTGAATAGTAATGGACCCAGGACCAAACCCTGCGGCATTCCACTAGTCACTTCTTTCCAGGATGAAGTGGAACCATTGGTGAACACCCTTTGGGTTTGGTAGCTTAGCCAATTATAGATCCACCAATTACAGATTGCTTAGCCCACATTTGACTAGGTTACTTTCAAGAAGGTTATGGGGGACTTGGTTGAAGAGTCCTCTTTTTTCCCCTTCTTGAAGATAGGGACATTTGCCCTCCTCTGGTCAGCTGGGACTTCTCCTGTTCTCCAGAAATTCTCAAAGATTATTGCTAATGGTTCTGAAATGACTTCTGCTAGTTCCTTCAATACCCTTGAATGTAGTTCATCTGGCCCTGGAGCCTTGAAGGTAAATTGACTATGGAACCTATTGCAGTTGCCCAAATCTGCTATTCACCTGTACCTAGAAACAAGTCCAGCTGTATTCAGTAGGGCTGAGTTTTGCAAAGACATCCCTAGAATTACTCCTTATTGAACCATTCTATCACAGTTTGGCTGAGTATTCTAGGAGCTGTAGCCAAAAAATTACCATTCCTGAACTTTAAAAAACTTTTCATAACATTTTAAAGATAGTCTTCTGACCAAACACTCTTACCTCGAAGTCCCTTCTCTCCCATATCTCCTTTTAATCCTGGTTCACCTTTTGGCCCAGCAGATCCAAAATCCCCTTTTGCTCCTTTTTCACCCACAGGTCCAGTTAAACCTGGATGGGAACACACACACACACACACACACACACACACACACACACACACACTTACATATTAGATGATATTTTTTCACAGGCTGCTTTAGATTTCTGAGCACCAGAAGCCAAGTCCTTTTACTATATTTGCCACAGTAATGCGCCTCTTAGTGGTGCCTTCTGGAAATAATTTCATGTAAATAAGGAATTAAGGTGACTTTGAGCATTTAGTTTATACAGTGTTTGCCAGTTTCACAGGAAAAAGTCTTTTTAGAAACATAGACTATCTGGTGGTCTGTTGGCTATGTACTGTCAGCCAAGTGTGGAGAAGCTCAATCTATCTAGATAAGTTGGGTTCTCAAAGTTTGATCTTCTAGATCAGGTGTCCCCAAACTAAGGTCCGTGGGCCAGATGTGATCCACCACGGTCTTTTCCCTGATCCCTCCCATGCTGGCCTCGCTCCTGCCATGCTGTGGAATCATATCTAGCCCTAGCCAACATAGTCAATGGTGTGGGATGCTGGGCATTGCAGCCCAGCAGCATTTTGAGGGTTGCATACATGTTTCCCACCGTTAATCTATAGCAAGCATTACCTGGAAATCCTTGCTCTCCATTTAATCCTTTGGGTCCCATGGCTCCTGAAACCAAAAGAAGGAGACATTATTAATAATAGTACAACTTCATTTGTTTTGAGGCATCCCATCTGTTTCTACAGCTCATCTTTGATTACCTGGTTCACCCTTCTCTCCTTGCACACCTGGGGCTCCTCTTGTTCCTTTAATCCCTAAGATACAAATGAAGACATTTAGGCTGCCAGTCATGCAGATACTTTCATAGGAGTAAGTTCCACTAAACTTAATGAAGCTTATTCAGGCATCTATTCAGTTCTAGATTACCTGTATCATAGCAAGACACGGGAGGCATCACATCACCCCAGGTTTATCAGCTGGAATTGAACTCAGATGTGTGAAGTTTAAAGCAGGTTCTAAGCTTGGGTTTAGTTGAAAGATATATTGATCTCAGCTGAGATGTCACTTTGAAACTAATCAGCTGGAATTTGTTAAAGATTATGGATGATGTTAAATAGAAGCTCTTACATCCACCTGTGAACCAAAGTCACCCTGCAGGGTAAAGATGTGCCACTCAGCTTTGTAGAACAATTAACAGGAACTTTAATGGTTGTAAATATATTGTCTAAGAAATGATTGTGAAAGACTAATAGATGAATGTATTGCACTGTATGCAACAAACACATGCAATGTATGTATATTTGAATGAGTGAAAATAAATAAACATTATATATTAAAATGATCAAACAGAGCAATAATATTTACAATAGTTTCTCTGATTGCTTACAGAGAACAGTAGGAATAAACAGTCCTTTTAAAAGTCCATAAAATTGCCTCAGTGCTTTAGAAATAACAGGGCCTCTGAGAGCCACCAGCCATCTTCACTCCTGGCTGTTTCCAGTCAGCACACACACTCATATATACATACACACACTCTCTCTCTGTGAGGTAAAACCTGCTCAAACCGGTTCCCTAGTAGCATGGCAGAGAAATTAACCAATCAGATTCCTAGTTGTTTGCAGGCTCAGCCAATCAGCTTCTTACACGTACTTTTCCAGTTAACCCATTCATAATGGTGTCTTTACAAACCCCAACAGAATTTAAAATATTTATTTAGAGTAGTAGTTCCCAAATTGATCCTCCAGGTGTTTTGGGTTTCTACGCTAAGAACCAATAGTCGGCTTGGCCAACAATCAGGAATTTTGGAAGCTGAAATCCACAATATCTGGAGAACCAAAGTTTGTAAACCATTGCTCTAAATAAAGGTTTTGTTAAAATGTAAAACCAATGAGTTTTTTCTGTTAGAGGAGTTGGACTAACAATTCAGGATTCAGGCTTCTCTATTGAACATTAAGAGGGATTTATTTATCAAAATGGAAAAATCTTACAGGGAAGGCTCAACAAGTGGCTGTATCGATCACATGGATTGAGAATGATGCACTGAAAACCTTGGAAAATATTTTGCTATAAATCTAGTATAAACATTATATGCCATCCCAGTATTGAATCTGAGTGGAAATGAAGAGCATTGCCCAACATTTACAACGATTATTGTATCAGAATATTATTTCTCCCTCACTCACCTAGGTAAAGCCTAGGAAGTCAGAATGTTTTGGATTGTTGACAAATAGCAGAAAAAAATGTGAAAATGTTTAAACTGCTTTGTGCTTTCAGTATACTCTGTGTAACTGAAAGGTTTTTAATTCTGACAATTGTGTACTGTGATCAGTTCTTGTTTCCTGAATAAAGCTATCTGAATTTGTTGGGAGAAAAGAATATTATTTCTATGTTTTACCTGCTTCTCCTTTCTGTCCAGGCAATCCAAAACCTGAAATAAAAGAAAGTAAAATAATTGTTTTAAAATTGGTGTGCAGAAAGGTTATTTTCTCTGTAAACAACTGGACAATTTGGGACAGCCAACAACTTGCTTACCATTTGTCCCCGGTTCTCCTTTGCTTCCTCTTAAACCAGTGTCTCCCTTTTCACCCCTGTCTCCTGAAAAATGTCCAAAACACAAGAATTGATTAGAATTACACAAAGATGCACTTGTTCCAAATAGATGAAGCTACATTTCTAATTTAATAAAAACACATATTATCAATCTGTTCTTAGGATTTCCTTGGATGGAATTGTGTCAATTCAACTAGAATAACTGTGCTATAAAAGACTCATAATATGATGTAGTGTGCACTGATCTATGTCTCTGGAGAACAGGGTTCAAATCCCTTCTTGCTCAAGGAAACTCATTGTGCAAATCACATTCTTTTAGCCTTTGAAGAAGGCAAACATCACACCATCTCAACAAATGCTGCCAAGCAAACCTCATGATAAATTTGACTCAGGTTTGGAAATGACTTGAGGGCACACAACAGCAGCAACTACCAGAACAATAATGCTGTAATTCTGTACTGTGAATGGAACCTAATGTTGTACTCTGGTTTGAAGATGGATGCAACTTCTTGATTTCAATGTCATATGGTTTAAGAAAATAGATACACAGTCCAAGGATAGGCTATACAGGCGCATATCTTGTTCAATTTCAAGTTTCTGGACTGACTTTATGGCATTTGAACTAAGCCAGGGTGCTCCAAACTCGAAATATAAGTGCATGAACACTGACCTTTACTGCCCTGGTCCCCTTTTATTCCTGGAATTCCTCTGTCTCCTTTGGCACCTAAATAGGAAGAAAATGTTTAATTTCAGAGCAACAGAGATGAGAGGAGTAAAATGTTTTAGAAACTAACACTGTGTATTAATTTGCTTTTAAACAAAGCTTTGCAAGGCAAATACATAATCTCTCACACAATAATAATCAGAGACAGTATAGAGGATTTTAATGCCAGCTTCATGATTACTTACTCTGCATTTGAGTCTATTTTAGAGGAAAGTGTGTCTGTAAGGATATTTTTATGCCTGCAGGGGGCATTGACAGTGGGAAGTTTTAGTTGACCATTCATTTCTGACTGCACAGTGCTGTAGATTGTTTTAAACTTTATGGAGATCAGTTTATTTTGCATAATTTTACATCACTTGTTCTCAACCTGGGGTCCCCAAATGTTTTTGGCCTACAACTCCCAGAAATCCCAGCCAGTTTACCAGCTGTTAGGATTTCTGGGAGTTGAAGGCCAAAACATCTGGGGGACCCCAGGTTGAGAACCCAACCTTGGACTCTTCTTGCTGGCAGATCAAAATCTTCCTAGGACATTAGGCTTTTAGAAACCGACTAGAGAGTGCTGTCCTGTTTATGCAGTTTTTTGTAGGTGACAGGAGCAACTTGAGAAACTGGCGTGAGAGAATTGGCCCTCTGCAAGGATGTTGCCAGGGGATGCCCAGAGGTTTGATGTTTTATCATCCTGTGGGAGGCTTCTCTCATGTGCCTATATGAGCTGGAGGTGATAGAGCAGAGCTCACCCTGCTCTCCCTAGATTCGAGCCAATGACCTGTCGGTTAGTAGTCCTCCCAGCACAAGGTTTAAACCCATTGCGCCACCTGTTTATGGTGTGTATATTGTAATTGTCAATTCATGAATGTGAAAGTTTTAATTATATAAATTGTTGAGAATGTAAATGAATAAAGTGATTGGGAGAGCCTCTATGCACCCACCTGGAAGTCCTGGAGGTCCTCGAATTTCATTGTTTTCAAGTTGGCCTAAAACAGACATTCATGTTTATTAAAGCTGGTCAAAACTTTTGAGACACCTATCAATGGCAATATAAGTCCATAACCAAGTAAATGTCTTTTTCCTGTGAGAAGTGTAAGTAATTTCCTCCACCACCCCATAAAGAGAACAAACACAAGACATAAAGACAAATCCATAAGCTATTCAAATATGTATATACTATATCCCAGCAATACTTCAACAACATTGTTTTAAAAGACAACACAAATGAAAGACATTTTCTGTCTAATACAGTCAGGGCCGGCCGGAGATATTTTTTGGTGTGAAGCGGGGGTGCTGAAAAGCGCCCCCGCCACCGGCCCCGCCTCCCGCGCCCTGGCCCCGCCCAGCGTGCCCTGGCCCCGCCTCCCACGCTGCGTGGGAGGCGGGGCCAGGGCGAATAGTGAGGGGGGCGGGGCCAACTCTGGCAGCGTGGGAGGCGGGGCCAGGGCACGCTGGGCGGGGGGCGGGGCCAGAGCTGGCCCCGCCTCCCACGCTACTCCCGCTCGCCCGTCTGGCCTTTTCTAGCAGGCCAGACTTCCGCGGAGGTCCCTCCAGGCCGCAATCGCGGCCTGGAGGGACCTCCGCTGAAGTCTGGCCTGCTAGAAAAGGCCAGACGGGCGAGCGGGAGTAGCGTGGGAGGCGGAGCCAGCTCTGACGCCGCTCCCCCCCCGCCCAGCGTGCCTTGGCCCTGCCTCCCACGCTGCATGGGAGGCAGGGCCAAGGCACGCTGGGGGGGGCGGCGTCAGAGCTGGCTCCACCTCCCACTCTACTCCCGCTCGCCCATCTGGCCTTTTCTAGCAGGCTAGACTGCAGCGGAGGTCCCTGCAGGCCGCGATTGCGGCCTGCAGGGACCTCCGCTGAAGTCTGGCCTACTAGAAAAGACCAGACGGGCCAGGGCGCACTGGGCGGGAGGCGGGGCACCGTCAGGGCGGTGCCCCGCCTCCCGCCCAGCCTGACGGCGCCCCCCCCGGGCCTGCGCCCGAGGCGGCGGCGTCAGGTGCCTCATTAGTGGGGCCGGCCCTGAATACAGTCTGACTGTGAAGGGGAAAGCTAGGCAACTCTGGCTTGTAATTTGAATCTATTGCTTTGTGTTCTAGTCTCTTGTCTTAGTAGTGCTTCTCTGGGCACAGTCCAGCTTGCCAATATCTTTCTTGAATTGCAGTGCCCAGAAGTGGATGCAGTTTTTCTAGTATGATCTGACTAAAGTAGAATAAAATGGCACTGCTATTTTCCACGATCTGGATATGATGCTCCCCTTGATGCATGCCAGAATTACTGCTGCATCACACTGTTGGCTCATGTTAACTTGTGGTGACTCCTAGATCCTTTTCACTCATTGTGCTTTCAATCCATGTCTTACCCATACTATATTTGTGCATTTTATTTTTCCTGCCTAGATGTAGTACCATACATTTAGCCCTGCTGAAATCCATTTTTCTCGTTATTGCCCAGCACTCAAATCTGTCAGACTTCTGATTCTGTCTGCTGGAGTATTCGCTACCCATCCAGACTAAGAGTTCAGTATATTCATATTGTGAATTTGCTTCTAGAAAAAAAATTCTTTGATCCTGATCCTGTTCTTGCCTTTTCTGGGTAAGGTTTTTGCCTATGATTTCTTGTGAGGAAAAGAGAAAAGCACATTACAATAAGGTGGAAGTTTTACATAGGCAGTTAGTCACTATCCACACTGCATTATATGACTCTGCACTGACCATTTGAAACTGCATTATATGATCAGTGTAGACTCATATAGGAGCCCCTGGTGGAGCAGCGGGTTAAACCACTGAGCTCCTAAACTTGCTGACCAAAAGGTCAGCAGTTCGAATCCGCGGAGCGGGGTGAGCTCTCACTGTTAGCCCCAGCTTCTGCCAACCTAGCAGTTAGAAAACATGCACATGTGAGTAGATCAATAGGCACCACTCCAGTGGGAAGGTAATGGCACTCCATGCAATCATGCCGGCCACATGACCTTGGAGGTGTGACTATGGATAACGCTGGCTCTTTGGATTAGAACTGGAGATGAGTACCAACACCCAGAGTCAGACACAACTAGATTTAATGTCAAGGGAAAACTTTTACCTTTTTAGACTCATATAATTCAGTTTAACTGCATAATATGGCACTGTAGATGGGCTCTACCCTACCACTGAAATAGTGTGAGTTTTAGTTTTCAACCCCTTTTTTCCAGAATATTTAGTATGTACAATGTGATGGTGTGGAGGAAAAAGTAAGAATGTACCTGTTACATTAGCTATTTTCCAATATAAATGTTGATTGTTCAGCTTGATTATCTGGATTTCTTCATTTAAACGTGTGATCCAATTGTCTTCCCCTCTCTGTGAGTTTGTTCCAAAAAAGGTCTCCTTTTGTATAGTATCATTGGCAAAATGACTATCTGGTTGTCCTGTTAAAGGTGGACCTTGTTTAATGTTATCTTTATCCTTGTGCAACTTATAGACTGAAAATAGAAAAGCAGTCACAGAATCAATCATATTGCTCATCACTTGTTATAAAATTGTATTAACTTTCTAACTTATGATGTATATCATGTTTATGAGCATAAAACTTTCAGATGGATGATTCACTTCATAGCACAGCAGTGGGGTACAGCTGCAGACATGACTATCAGAATCAACTCTCTGCCCCCTGCCAGGTTTCATCTCCCATGATACACCTTCAACCTCAGTCTACCAGATTGAGCCTGTTATACTCCTGTATTGCCACCTATGACCACCTTTCTTGACGTCTTTCCTGGGCTGTTTTCTTATGTTTGGTTTTCATCCTGCTCTTTCTCCCTGTATTTTCCACCCCTTCCTACCTTTCTCTGAAAAAATGCAACCGAAAGAGAAAGAAAAAGGAAAGAAATAAAGAAAGAAAAGAAGACACTGCAAACAAAGACTAGAACTTGGAAAGTTACTTTTTTTTTGGATAACATGCTGACTGGGATTATGGGAGTGGAAGTCCAGAAAGGGGACGTTTTCAGATCCCATGTCCCAATATATGGAACAATTTACCAGATGAAGACCCATCTCTGAGATGATGTGGATAAAATAAGTCTATGCAGAGTATAGTGTCCCAGGATATATTTAATTATTTCAGCAATTTATATTGAACTGCTCTATGTGTGTGTGTGAAAGAGAGAGAGAGAGAGAGAGTTAACAATCACGATTAGCATCCTGCAGAATAAGAAGCATTTTAAAGTCTCCCCAGGCTGTCATTGGGGTCCTTAAGATAACAAATTTGTCTAGCATGTGGCGGAGAGCATCTGGGAAACAGTTCAAGAGGCAAAAGGGCTGCTAGTTATTTATTGGCATCCTGGGAATTTGTCTTGGGTGAATAAAAACATCTTCTATTTTTCTTATTGGAAAAGCTCTCCAATCTTTTGGAGTTTCAAGGCTGTAGGCATCTTTCAGAAGCATTTTCCTGTGTGTATATGGTACTCCTTTCTGAACCCTTAGGGCAGTTTTCCCCAAACCCATCTATGGAGATGATGGGAGGTGTGATCTGACACATAGGGAGGAGAACTGCTCTATAATAAGATTGACTAAATCTCCTTTAAAAAACAAGAAAGAAACATTTGCTCATAATTTTGAAATATAGAAATCAATTACACTGATCTTAATGCAATTTTTATGTGTTAGCATTCCCTGGAGGGCATACTTTCTCTTCTTTACCATAAGTGGTTTTCCTCGATATCCAATTTTTCATCCTGGTGGTAGATAATGCCCTTTTCTAGTATCGTTTCTCTGCCATATTAATAAATAAGATATTTTAAATGTTAAAATATGTTCGTCTTTAGATTCAGAATGGTCCATGGCAATTTAAGATGAATTACCTTCATAGGTCAGCAGTCCGACGCCTGCAGTGAGCAAAGCCAGGTATATTATAAGCACAGCCCAAATACAGCAGTTGGAAGGCTTTTTCTGGCTTTTTGGCTCTAGAGTTTGAGGAAGAAATAAAAGGAATGATAAAGATGAAAAATAATCAAAATGACAGATAAAAAAATAAAAGACACACTTCCATTGCTTAGGTGTGCAGAACAATATATAATGTTGTTTATTAAACCTACACTCAGCTAGTTCAAAGGATTGAAATCAATGGCTTCTGAGTAACTAGTTTGTAAAGTAAAGGTAAAGGTTTCCCCTGACGTTAAGTCCACTCGTGACCGAATCTGAGGGTTGGTGCTCATCTCCATTTCTAAGCCGAAGAGCCTGCGTTGTCTATAGACATCTCCAGGTCATGTGGCCGGCATGACTGCATGGAGCGCCGTTACCTTCCCGCCGGAGCGGTACCTGTTGATCTATTCACATTTGCATGTTTTCGAACTGCTAGGTTGGCAGGAGCTGGGACTAGCAGCGGGCACTCATTCTGCTCCCGGGATTTGAACCTGAGACCTTTTGGTCCACAAGTTCAGCAGTTCAGCGCTTTAACACACTGTGCCACCAGGGGCCCCAACTAGTTCATACTGAGCTCCAATTAACAGTGAGCAGGTGGTGACAAATACTGTTTGAATATTTTGTAACCTTTGCCTTATTTCTAAGCATTCTCATTTTTGTGTCCTCAGAATCTCAGGCCTCTTTTATACTGCCATATAATCCAGATTATCTAATCAGATAATCCACATTATCTGCTTTGAACTGGATTATATGAGTCTACACTGCCATATAATCCAGTTCAAAGCAGATAATGGCAGTGTTGAAGAAACTTCAAAAAACCTGTAGAACTCTGTCTCTGACAGGTTTACTTGAAAGTAAGGTCTATTAGTACTAGCTAAGCAGAGTACTGTTCCAAATGAAAGTATACCAACTGTGGCCGCAGTCCTAGAATTTCTGAAATCTTTGTTTAAAAACCTCCAAAGATGGAGACTCCATCACATGTTGAGGTAGCATATCCTACTGTTGAATACCTCTTAATATTAGGAAGTTTTTCTTAATTTTAGGAGGAATCTCATTCCCTGCAGTTTGAATATTGTTGCTCTTTTCATAGTCTCTGGAGCAGCAGAAAACAAGTTCTCTCCCTTCGCTATGTAATATCCTTTCAAATATTTAAACAAGGCTATCATGACATCAGGAGCCCCAAATGGCACAGCGGGTTAAACTACTGAGCTGCTGGATTTGCTGACCGAAAGGTCGGTGGTTCAAATCTGGGGAGCGGGGTGAGCTCCCACTGTTATCCCCAGCTTCAGCCAACCTAGCAGTTTGAAAACATGCAAATGTGAGTAGATCAATAGATACTACTCCGGTGGGAAGGTAATAGTGCTCTATGCAGTCATGCCGGCCACATGACCTTGGAGGCTCCTATGGACAACACAGACTCTTCAGCTTAGAAACGGAGATGAGCACCAACCCCTGAGTTCGACACGACTAAACTTAATGTCATGACATTTCTTAATTTTATGTTCTTCAGGCCAAAAATATCCATCTCCCTGAGCTGTTCCTCATTAGGCATGGTTTCCAGGCCTTTTTATCCTTTTAGTTACCTTCCTCTGGACATGTTCCACCTTGTTGATATCATTGAACTGTGGTGCCCAGAGCTGGACACAGTATTCTAGGTGAAGTCTGAACAGAGTAAGTTAGAATGATACTATGCATTTCCTCATTTTGGACACTACAATTCTATTGATACAGCCTTTTAAAAAATCTGCTGCATCATACTGCTGACTCATGCTCAGCTTTTGATCTACTACAACTGTTAGATGCCCTTCACATGTACTCTTGTCAAGTCTAATTGAAATCAAGGTATACTACATCCACAGCATTGCCTTCATCTACCAAGTGTGACACTTTATCAAACCAATAAACTAATCTTAAAAGCACTCTAACAAAGTGTCTAGAGCAGGGGTCCCCAAACTTTTGAAGCAGAGGGCCGGTCCACAATCCTTCAGACTGTTGAAGGGCTGAATTATCATTTGAAAAAAACAAAACAAATTCCTTTGCATACTGCACATGTCTTATTTGTAGTGCAACAACAATGAAAAAACAATACAATATTTAAAAATGAAAACAATTTTAACCAACATAAACCTATCAGGATTTCAGTAGAAAGTGTGGGCCTGCTACTGGCCAATGAGATAGTCAAGTTAATTAGGATTGTTGTTGTTGTGTGCCTTTAAGTCATTTCAGAATTTGGCCGAGCCTAAGTCTAAAATTAATTATTTATTTACTGCATTTATTTACTACATTTATATCCCACCCTTCTCACCCCGAAGGGGACTCAGAGCAGCTGTATATACATACAATATATTATATTATTAGCATAACACAATATTAGCATTATATATTACTATATTGAACTATACCACTATACTATTATATAATATGTAATATATAACATATAATTAATATTATTATATGGTATTACTATTAGTATTATATTGTATAGCATAATATTATCAATATTATATATATATATAATATTATATTATTAAAACTGATATAAAATATTATATTATAAAACTATATAATATAGTATAACTATATGATATATAATATAACTATATAATATAGGAATATAAATACTGTAAATAAATAAATAAATAAACTGAGGGCGGGGGCCAGGTAAATGACCTTGGAGGGCCGCATCCGGCCCCCGGGCCTTAGTTTGGGGACCCCTGGTCTAGAGTTATTTTAATTTTTCCATTGTTTATTGATATGAAACAGCAAACATACATTACCGTTTATTTCAAACGATGTGATTGTAGGTGATGTTAGTACCTTCTTATCTGAAAAAGTAAAGGTTCCAATGCTTCTGAAAAATTCATCATCACTGTTTGTACCTGGGTTGTCCATGACTGAAGTCTTACTTTATACCAAACTCCTAACGGCTTGAATGTAGACACCAAAGAACAGCAAGAAGAACTCTCTCTTTCTCTCTTTCTTTCTCTCTGTGTGGTGAGTGAGGCGCCTAATTTTATCTACTGGATATGCATAGTACCAGATGAACATTTTCTATTGGTTTTGCAAGTGGGTATTTTTTGTATTAGACTTGCAAAAAAAACTTTCTGACATGGTACTTTTTAAACTTCCTCCAAAACTTCTCAACGTTTGTCAAAGACAGCAAATAAGGAGAGTTACCTAAAACGTGAGATCCTTCTTTTTTATTGTAAACTTCTCTTGTCAGCATGACTATGTAGTGTTATTACTGTTGAACTAACATAAACAGCATATTTCAGATAGTATGTGAATACAGAAAATCATAGAACTGCTATGTAGTCAAACTTCTGCTAGTGCAAGGAACTACAGTGGAAGCATTCCTGGTGGATGGTTGTCCAACTTCCTCTTAGAAACTTCTAAAAAATGCAATCCTATCTTCTGAGTTATTCACTATCCCGTGGACAAATTTCCCAAGCAGAATAAGAAGAGATTTTGCACGTGGGAAAATAATTTTATTGGCTTTGGATCTACTGGTAGGAGGTTCAAGAGGCTTATCTTTAAAAAAAAAGTAATTCTTCACATTGTGAATAGTTAGACTTTGGAATTCACTGTTACACATTGTAGCAATGGTTGTCAATTTTCAGTTTTCAAAGGGGTTTGGATAAATTCATTGGGGTCAGGGCCATCAATGGCTCAAAATTGTTACGTATAATTTGCTGTATCAGAGGCATTATGGTCATCATCTGGAGGAGTTAAGGAGCAATTCCAGTCATTTCCAGCCTGTTGACTGGGCTTCTGGTTGGGCCCCATGTGAGCAAAAAGGCTTTCACAGTCTGATTCAAAAATAACTCTTACCTCCTCCTTTAAAAGAAAAAAAAAAGACTCTACCTAAACATTAGGTAGAACTTCTTGACAGTGAAAGCTGGAACAGATTGCCTCAGATGGTGGTGGTCTTTGGAGGTCTTTTAGCAGAAGCTGGACAACCATCTCTCAAAAGTGCTTCCAATTCTATGGTTCTATTATTTTTATGGATCAACCACTCCATATTATTATTATTATTATTATTACTGTAACTTCATACACTATTCATATACTATTCAAATATAATGTTCAAAGGGGTTTTATATTTATGTCTGATATTTATTTGTGTTATAAAACCAGTAAGGCCACCTAAGTTGACACTCCTTCCACAGGGTAAGAAAAGAAAAGAGGAATGAAATCAAATGAGAGGTCTTTGCCTTCAGGGTCAATGTGTGTGGAAAGAACTACCTCTGAACATAAGGTCATGATAGTTTCTGGAGCTTCTGGAGCCTCCTTCAATTGCATTGGACAATGTTATAGAGAGCTGGAGTACAACAAATTCATTTGCAAAAAAAACTTAAGATGATGTGCAAATCTGTTGGGTTTTTGTTTTTTTTGGATCACCATATTATCTTCTTTCATTTCTGAGGTGCAAAAGTGAGAACACAAAAGTGGTGATTTAAATGTTACCTTTGTCCAATTTTAGCAGAACAAAACTGGGAGGCATGAACAGAGTTGGGAACTCTTATGTGTCCCTTTGCCTCCATCCCCAATTCCACCAGAAAGGCAAAGGTCATGTTGGGTGGGGATGTCAGTGTTTGCAAGTAGGGGTTTGGAAAATAGGAAAGAACAGGAACCTGACAGAACTTTATGATATTTTGCTCTGCTCCATGATCTGTTCCTGATTAAAGTTACATAACCTCTGCCCTGTATCTATTTTGGCACACTATTTCTTGCATAAATGTTACCTCCAAGTACAGGAAAATAAAAAAGAGAGCTGTGTTGTCGAAGCCTTTCATGGCTGGGATCACAGGGTTGTTGTATGTTTTCCGGGCTGTATGGCCATGTTCCAGAAGTATTCTCTCCTGACGTTTCACCCACATCTATGGCAGGCATCCTCAATGATACCTCACAACCTCTGAGGATGCCTGCCATAGATGTGGGTGAAACGTCAGGAGAGAATAATTCTGGAACATGGCCTACCCATATCAACGTACAACAGAATAGTTCATCAACAACACTCTGGTCCATTCCTGCTCCAGACACCAGGGCTGCAATGTGGTTTGTCATCCTGCCTTTGCTATACTCTACAGAACAATTTTACACCAACCTGCTGTTCTCAGATACCAACCCAGTTATAACCTGCAATATGCTATGGCTTGCAAAGACACTGTGATTTTCATTAACTGGAAAATGAAATGCATGAAGCCGATTGGCTGAGCCTGCAAGGACCCGGGAATTTGAGTTTATATTTTTTCTGTCCTGCTGCTGGAGAACAGGTTTTGTTCAGTCTGCTTACTGAGTACTGCCTGGAGAAGATGGCTGTCTACTCAGTGAGGCCTTGTTATTTCTGAGGTCTTGTTTGTTGCTGGAAAAGAACCAGGACTGTATTCTTCACTGAAGCATATTTAAGGACTGAGAAATGACTGCTTATGACTGCTGATTTCTGTAAGCAATCAAAAGGACTTTGTAAATACCATTGTTCTGTTGATCTCTTGGAATCAGTAAAATTTCTGTATTATTTGTTCTGCAAAGCTGAGTGATGCTCCATCATTCTGCAGGGTGGCTCTGGACTCACAGGCACACGTAAGAGCTTGCATTTATTATCATCTACAATCCGCAGCACAATACTGCCAAGTTTTGTGTAGCAGCACATAAAATCTGCCGATTGATGACTGGATCCAACAGCTAACAATCTAACTATCAGTTAACTGAAATGTAGATCAGTTATTTTCACCCCAATCCCCCAAACTTGTGCCCTGAATGCTCATACTCATCCATCAATCTCCCTCCCTCCTCCCTCCCTCTCCATCCCTTTATTGTCCAATCCTTTCTCTAAAGAGTTTTGTGTTTTACATGCTTCTAGGAGACTGTACCCCACTTATGCTGGTCTATAACCATAATAAAGATTTTGATTTGATTGTGGTTTGTTGCAATGGTGATACGAGACCACTCTTTCTTTTCCCCCTTAGTGTCTCCCTGTTTTAGGGAAATGAAAGCTTCCTACAAGGAGTTAGGTTTGATTTATAACCCCGCCCCATAATATGTTATTAATAGGAAGAACAATCTACAACTGGAGATGCAGTAGTGATACTGCCACCATCCCCTGGTGCTACATGGCTGCTTGACCCTCATCTTGCCATAACACATTCATGGGGATGTCTGCAATACATCTGCCAGTTCTTTCCATGGGCTCTCCTCCTTGCTCTGGATGAGGACTGAATGATTTTCAGTATGCAATGACGTATTCAAAGGAGTCAGACTTGGAGTTATAATACCTTTCACCTCCAGTGACTCAACTGCCAATAGAATCAACAGGGATTTCAAAGAATAAAGATACAGGGGTACAGTTGTCAGCTGTCATATATTTTCAGGCATATCCTTATTCCCAAAAAGAAATAGCTTTTAGAAATTGTTTCCCAATTCCGGATATACTAATTAACTTAGCTACTCCCTGGCACTTTACAAAATGCTCTGTACAAGTAACAACTTTCATTGCTGATTTTGCATTTTAATGTGAAAGCAGAAGAGAAAGATGCAAGTTAGCATAGTTATTTTCTGCTACAAACAAAAACGTTATTTGTACAAATATTTTTTGAAGGTAGTGAAGAGTCTGTATTATGAACATGCAGACTGATCCTGCTATTCTCTGATTGGCTCTTTGTAGTTGTACTAATCCGTCCAGACTGACACTTGGGACACACGCTTCCCAAATAGTTAGCAATAAAAAGATTCAAAATAATTACCTGGTAGTGTTCTGTCTGCCCACTACACAAAACTAGACTATCTCACATTAAAAGAAGTGAAAAATAATCCATCCAGTGCAGACCAATGGCTTTCATGTCAATGGGGTTGAAAACCCAAAGTTTTAGTCTTTAAAGTATCTATCCAAGGTGCTGAACCATAGTCCCCAATTGAGCTCAGCAGTTTGGAAAGTTCCTTTCAAGTTTGAAATTCAACCCAGAATGGATTCACCACCACTCTGATATAGAAGGCACCAATCGACTCTGCTTCCGAGTGGATTATCAGGTGCCTCAGTGTTTGAATTTGAATTTGCAGAGAGGAAATACAACTTTTTCAACTCCTCCTCCCCAAAACAAGACAAAACAAATACACTCACACACTGATGCTGCAGTCCCTCTTTTCCCAGGGAATGTGTGGCAGCACTTGCCCAGTAAAAGGAGATTGCTTTTACTAAAAAGCCAACAGTCCTGGCTAGTTTGGGCCATTATTTTCTGAGGATCTTAGAAAATGGTGTGTAATATTGCCTTTACAATTTTGTTCAAGTGGCAACAATGGATGATGCTCCATTTAAAAGTACTGCTACCTTAGCTGATTTCTCCTCTTCTCTATCCCTTTAGCAGATTAGTTTGTGAACATTTCGACCAATGCCAGTCTAAATTAATTACTTAACTAAGTAATGGCAATTAGAAGAGGGCTATTGGAAATAAACCAGATTGATTAGTTATGTGGAGGAGAACACTGATGAAACTTTGCTGTTATGTGGATGGTGATGAGGACATGTAATGAGAAAGTGATTTGAACAGGACCTCACCTTCCTGCCAATTCCCTATTTATCAAACATGCTTCACATAATGTGGATTAACATAGTAGAAATTGAATCAACCAAATGGAAAACCGTACGTTTTTTCATTGTATAGGAACTGCCATATGGCATTACTTTATAAAACAAAGTACAGTAGTGCAGCGGGTTAAACTGCTGCACTACTGACTGAAAGGTCCGAATTTGGGGAGTGAATGGAGCTCGCAGATTCTACCAATGTAGCAGTTTGAAAACATGCAAATGTGAATAGATCAATAGGTGCCACTCCAGCAGGAAGATAACAACGCTCCATGCAGTCGTGCCAGCCACATGACCTTGGAGGAGTCTATGGACAACGCTGGTTCTTCAGCTTAGAAATGGAGATGAGCACCAACCCCCAGAGTCGGACACAACTAGATTTAATGTCAGGGTAAAACCTTTACCTTTACCTACAGTAGACTCCCATGGGGACTGGTCAATACAAAATAAATGTAGTTTTTGGCTGCTTGAGTGTTACCATTGAAAACAGACTTAATACTATACCCATATGGTACAATACTATACACTCTGCATTGACTTGATAATAATATTAAAATACAGTAATTAAAAGCAAATAAAGACAAATGTAACTTAATGCAACATGGCTTTACTGTTTTACTGTATTATAAAAATTTTATAATACAGTAAAATTTAAGGTATTATTTCTTCAATTTTTTGCTGGTTGCTTGAGAGTTCCAGATGCTTGTAATTCAGTTAACTGAGAGTGTTCTATTGTTGTCCAAGAGTTCCTGCACAACCTGAAAAGAAGTAAAAATACCATGTATGCACAAAAAACAAAGAATCAACTGTAAAAATGACTTTTGGGAATACAATTCTCAGAATTCACAACCAGCATGTTTCAAAAAGGTCTCTTTTCTAAGTTCTGCCCTAATGTACATTTTCATTTCCTCTACAGAAAGGCAAACTCTGATTTTGAATTGATAGCCTCTGGAGACCTTTAGGCTGGTTAAATGGGGCATAAGAGGAAGTGAGAGTTAATAGTAAAGAAAACAAAAAAGAAACCTTGACTTTTGCTTCAGGAAAAAAACCCTTCCTGTTCACCCTGACCTTTTGTTATTATGCACTGTTATTATGTCCTGCAGTTTTTTTAAAAAATTCTATTATCATTTTGTAGTCCTGTATCTGTCAATTCAGATCATTTATGTATTAGTTATTTAATTAAATTTGCATCATGGTTTTCTGCCAAAGGAAGCAAGATAGTAAGCTTACACAGCTGTCCCATTCTGTGGGACATGCCAGGCTGGGACAGCTGGGTTCAAATCCCAGCTCAGCCACAGAAACCCACTGAGTGACCATCATATCACATTTGAGGAGGCTAATGGTAAAGATGCAGTTTTCTATTATTTGCACAGTTTGTAATACTGATGTAGCTGCAGTGTGTATTAGGGACAAGGAGTTGCAACCCTGCTACCAGACCGAGGGCTCATCTACATCTATGACAAAATCTGGAGTAAAAATGCTCTGGACTAGCATCAGAAGCAATGGAGCTGTTCAGATATTCTGTCCTTGATCTGCAGTAGCAGGGCAGTCTGGCTGGTTCAGTTGGGCTGATTGAAATAATTTGGACTGATTGAAATGTGACCCTTCCCTTCCATGTTATTACTATTGCATGGGCAGTAGTGACCAACCTCCTCCCACCGGGAACCTGCAAAAAAAGACAAATACGAGTAGCTGGGACAATCAAATGACACAACTTGTTTATGGGTTGCAATGAAAACAGGGTTGGCAGCCATGTATGGGTCCTGGATCAAGAATTGGACAGCCAGCTGCTGACTGATGCCACTTCACAACAGTAGGGGTCCCTGGCAGAGAGCCAACTAGTTCCAGCCTAGGACACCGGTACTGCCGCACCCCTATGCCACCAGGACACCCCCCCCCCGGCCCCACCAATAAAGTGGGGGAGGTAAGTAAAATGGATATAAGGCCCATACCACATACCCACAAGCTGTGACAAGAGAATGTGCTAAGAAATAGAACCATAGCCACATACAACAATACAATTACAGGGTGGGAGGGAGTGGACAGCTGGAGGCAACTGGTCCTCCGTGCCCCACTTTTACACATGCCAGCGGATTAAAGCTGGGCCGGCACATAGTCGATCAGGGCGTAGGACAGAGCAAGCCCCTAATTGGCTGCCCAGCTGAGTGTGCCAACCCATGCAGGGCAAGGAGACTCCTAGGAAAGAGAAAAGCCCTAGGACAGGATGGTGAATAGGTTGCACCAGCCACCACAACATCCCTGCCATTGGGATGGGCATTTTTGGGCAGGGCATTTTTGGCAGATGGCAACACAATTCCCTGGCCATTGCTAGGAACCTTTGCTAAGTTCAACAAAACTGCCTATGCGACCAGAGAAAAGGATTCCTGCAGCAGCAGGGGTGACATAAGCCCGATGCATTTCTTTTGTCCTATGCTGTTGCACACAGAGAAAAAGGAGTTGGTGGCACCATTCTATATGGACAGCATACCAGTTCGCACTGGAGCCAGTGTGCTATCCACACTCAGCCTGAAGCCCAGGACGGCTCTCAACTTTACTTCAGGTGGGGCTAAATCAGTGCAGTCTGGTTTACTCTGTGTTGAGGACTAGAAGTTTCTGCACATAGTTTGGACATCTAAGGACACATCTATACAGACCACTAATCTCAGTGTGAAACCACCAGAAGAGGAAGCAGTTGCATTGTGTGGGAAGTCCTGGAAGTGGTTAGAGGCCTGGATGGTGCTTATACACACCACAAAGACTGTCTCCAAACAAGTTCCAAGATCTGCAGCTTGTGTCTTCAGAGCAATGAAAAATGCTCAATTCCTCACCACATGTGTGGATCATCAGTGTGACCTCCCTTAATCGGTTTCACCATGTAATACAGTTTATACGAAAGTGTGCTGATATGTCTTAAGGACTCTATTTTTGAGTATTCTCCAGCTTTGCTTATCCCAGTTTAAAGCTTGCGCAGCACATGGTCTTGGTATGCATCATACAAATACCAGGTTGTCAAGCTGCTTTCAAACTGCATTAAGTGGTCAGTGTCGATGTGCACCAGGAGTGACTTCTGGTCCACTTTAGGTTTTAGGGCTGGCATAAACAAGCCCTGGGTGAGGCAACAGCCCCAGGTGGCAGGTTTGGAAGAAGAAATGGTGGCTCCTTCCAACTGTTTTTCCTGAGCCCGCTGGCTCCTTTCTCTCTTGGAAGACACAGCCGTGCTTGCTACAGTTCCTAAATTATTCTACTGCCTTTGAGTGTGTAGACAGCATAATATCAGTTGGTTGTTGCTGAGGATAAAACTGCCCATTTTTCTCATAAATAGTTGCAGCATCCAGCCATCTGCCATTGTGAAATAGAATACTAAATAGAGGAAGGAAAAGTGCTGATAACTATGTGGAGACTTGGGGTGGTGCCGTGTGGAGGTTTTTTTAAACATCATAATTTCCTGCTTTCCCCGTGACCGATGTCGGGTTTTCTCAAAAGCGACATAAGCAATAGTTTGTTACATTGCAAACTTAATAGCATGATGATTTCCTGATTCCCTTGTGGTAAAAGTGCTTCCCAGGAAAGAGCAAAAGGGGAACCCATCTGGAGAAAATTGAAAAGCGTGGACCACAATCCAGATGCAGTAGTATTTTATATCTTCAGATTGTGGTTCACCATATTCTTAATACATCAGGGGGAAATATTGAAGGGAAAGTACTGGGGAAAGGCCTTCATTCTCTACGGACAAGACAAAAGGCATTTGCTTCAATTTCATATCATTATTTTAGATGGTTTCAAGAGTTCTGAAGCAAGAACATTGGATTTCTGCCTCTGTCAAGAATATATAATGCAGATAGATTTCCTAGTGCATTATCTTATGGTTTGTTCCAGAGAATATTAGAGAGATCCTTTTGGGAGTGCTAAAAATGTTTTTGGCCATGGTCCAGATAGATGAAATCTCTCCCCCCCCCCCCGCCACAGGTCCCCAAATTTTGCAGAGCCTAGGATGCTATAGGCCTTAGCTTTGGGAGGGGGTAATGGCATTCTGCTTTGCCCCAGAAAGCATGCATATATGATAGAAATTTTATTTTTACCCTGCCACCAGCTCCCCGAAGGGAGTCAGGGCAGCCAACAAAATACAGTGAAATGCCGCATATAGATAATACATAAATCTGAAACGATAAAAACCACAGAATTACAACCATATGCATACATAATTACAATGTAAAACATTAAAATTAATAAAATGCAGCCAAAGCTGCGGATAACAACAAGTTGTTTCAATTGACATAGCCCAGTGCCAACGTGATGCCCACAGCAAGTCCTCAGACTAATCCTTAAAAACCTATGTAAGATCAAAGGCTTGCTTAAAAAGCCATGTTTTAATCTGGAACGGAAGACTTGAAGCGAAGGAGCTAGCCTGATCTCTCTAGGGAGGGTATTCCAGAGCTGGGGAGCCGCCACCGAGAAGGCCCCCTCTCTCGTCCCCACCAAACGTATTTGAGATGGTGGTGGGACCGAGAGAAGGGCTTCCCCCGCAAACCTCAATGCCCGCCGGTTCATAGAAGGGGATGTGGTCTCGAAGATAAGTTAGTCCTGAAGCTTATAGGGCTTTATAGATAATCACCTACACTTTGAATTTGATACAGAAATTGTCATAACCCAGAATCTGATTTCAATTTGTACAACAAAAACAAACAACTGCCAAGTCTGGATAGAGAAATGTCAGACCCTCAGTTTTGAGTTGCCCTATAACAGATGGTAACAGTACCCATCAAGAAGGTTTTTGCCTTGCTTGTCCAGAATTGCAAATTCACCCTATTCATAAGCACCGAACAGGCCATAATATGTGTTTCAGGGCTACATTTAGCAGGTACGTTCCAGAAATGTCTGTTTTCATGCAGAATTAGGGAGGGTATTTTTAAAAACTTGCTAATGAAGCTGGGTTGGAGTTTTTTGTAGGAGCTATGCCTAATCCCATTCTCTCACCTTGTATTACAGAGACACTTATTAGCCTACACAGTGCAATAATGTATTGTTTTAAAATTGTATACAGTAAAACCACGGTTAACTGAGCCCTGGTTAACCGATCCACTGCATTATCCGAGGGGCCCTCCCCCTCCCGCTAAAGGAGCCTTCGCCCCTTGAAAGGAGTCCACGAGCGCCGCTGCCTAGCAGCGCTCGTGGGCTGCTTCCCAAGGGGCAAGGGCTCGGCCCAGGAAAGTAGGCCATGAGTGCTGCAGCAGCAGCGATAGCGTGCCACTTCCTCCAGCTCTCCCTCTCCTTTCGCGGCCTGCGATCGTGGCTTGCTTCCCTGGGCCGGGGTGCCTGCCCAAGGAAGAAGTTTCCTCCCTTCGGCCAGCGCTTAGAGAAGTGTGAGGCATGTCACTAAGCAGCAGCATGCCTCGCTCTTCCCTGAGTCCAAGCGTCGGGCAAAGGGAAGAAACTTCTCCCTTCGGCCGGTGCTTGGGCCTTTAAAGAAGCGTGAGGCATGTCCCTAGGCAGTGGAACACCTCATGCTTCCCTGGGTCCAAGCGCCTGCCAGAGGGAGAAGTTTCCTCCCTCTACTAGGCATCTGAGCCTACAGATCGGGTTATCCGATTAATCCTGGTAACCGAGTTTCGGTCCGCCCATTTAAATTGGATAACCGGGGTTCTACTGTATTTGTATATTGTTATTCATTTAATTGCTTTATGTTTTATTCTATTGTATTGTTGTTTATTGGCACTGAATTTTGCCAGATTTGTAATCCGCCTTGAGTCCCCTTGGGTGAGAAAGGCGAGATAGAAATGATGATGGAATAATGTCAAAGTTTCAAAGATTAGTTTTGAGATATGATACATTTCTGGCATATGAAGATAGTAATCAGGATAATGATAGCATGCTTCATAGTAGAATCTCTGAATCTCTGTGGACTATTTTTATTTAACATATTCTACTTCAGGTTTTGCCAACCTAGCAGTTTGAAAATCTGCAAAATGTGAGTAGATCAATAGGTACCACTCTTGGCAGCAAGGCAATGGCGTGCCATGCAGTCATGCTGGCCACATGACCATGGAGGCATCTGCGGACAACACTGGCTCTTTGGCTTAGAAATTGAGATGAGCACCAACCCTCAGAGTTGGAAACGACTAGACTTAATGTTAGAGGAAAACCTTGACCTTTATCTTTACCTACTTCCAAGGTTCTGGGTTTGGAGTAGAAACTGAGCTACAGCTTCTCTCTCAAGAAGACCCAGAAAAAACATATAAGGCCCCTTCATGACAGTGTCAAAGTTCAGAACTGGGGCATGTGAAACACTATTCCAGCTCCACAGTAACTCATACCTGACCTCAGTGAATCCCACCTTTTTGTAAAACAGTTAAAACACAGCTGCTGAGGGTCTGACATTTCTCTATCCAACCTTGGCAGTTGTTTGTCTTTGTTGTACAAATTAAAACCAGATTCTGGGTTATGACAATTTTTGTATCATTAGGACTCAGCATCTTGAGTTGTATATAGTGATCCCAGCTGTGCAATGTTTTCAAGAAACCACCTGGAAATTATTTGAAAGACTAGCTATTAAGCAGAGGTGAGCTCAAATAAGGGTGGCCTGGTAAAGTACTCAGCACAGTGATGGGGAACGTGGGGAGCATCACAGGAAAGAGAAAAGGAAAGAATAAGAACGAACAGTCTGTATCAAAGCAGATCTATCTGACAAAATTCATTCTCCAAGTCATTTTTCTCTGATCACATGGATTTATGAGATGATATTTTTATATGTTGGTCAATCTAAAAGAAGGAACATAGAAAGAATATATACAAACAGAGACATATCCTCCAAATCCACAAGTCTGTTTCCTCTATGAAGGATATATGACAGATATTTGCACTATTCATATAAAGTTTGTATTCCGACAGATTCAGCAGGGCTACAAAGCTCTTTCAGTCACTCACATTGAAGTTTCAGGAACAAGGGACTGTACTGGATTCAAACCTGATAGTTCACATCCAGAAATTTTACATTTGTTGTGCTCATGTTTCTTAGTAACTTTGCATGCCCCCTTTCTTTGGATGCCTAAACTAGGTTTCTAAATGCTCAGTTGAGGTTTTATGTTCCCAGTAGCGGTGTGCATTTGTATGGAATTGCTGTTCGTTTTGTTTAGTTTCTTTCGTTTTGTATCAATTTTGTATTTGTCCCCATTTCTGAAAATGGGGCGCCTATACGAATAGAATATTCATCTCACGTACAAAAAAATTATGAAAATTTTCAGACCATTGGCGGCAATGGGAGGGCTTCCGAGGCTCACCCCCCTGCTCAGTTTTTGGACTAGAGGGGTGAAAATCGCCACACACAGAGGGCATTTCAACCCCTTTTAGCTCACCAACTTTTAAAATGTTTGGGTCTTCTCCGGAATACTATTGTTATTAATATTAATATTATTATTAATACCCATTGGCACACATCAGCTGTCATGGGGAATCAGACTTCTCTCAGACCCAGTTTAGGGTCCAAGAGTAACTAATGTTATTAATATTAATATTATTATTAATGCCCATTGGTACACATCAGCTGTAATGGGAAAACAGCCCTCTGTCAGTACCTGCTTATTGTTACGTGGTCGAAACTAAGGGAAAACGAAAGCAAGCATGATGACTGTGAGACTTTCATTTTTGTGTTGCCTCTCGTTTCCTATGAAAATGTCATCATTCGTTTTGTGTAAATGAATGGTCGACACAAAACGAATGCATGAAGGAAACGAAGGAAATATATATCATGCACATCTCGAGTTTCCAGTCACAAAGAATCAGGATGAAGGCAAGAAGGCCAGCTCAGCATCCACACTAACAAAGCACAATCCAAATGAAAACTTTACAAAATAGAGGCTCTTCAACTCTCTCAGCTTTAGGGAAGGTGCCTGGCTCATTGTTCTCCAGCTGACAAAAATGGATTGAGGGTGAAGATGGTGGTTAAAAAAGGCCATTCTGCTACCACTTTCCTCGGGATTGGATACTGTGAGAAACACATTGTTAGAATATATATACAATTATGTATTGCTGTTTTTGCTAGAATAGCTCCCCATTTTTGTTTATTTTTCTTTACCCAGGCAGGAGCTATGAGATTGTCATGATTTCCAAAGAGCCATCATTCACTATTAGCAATTTTGGACTTTCCTTTGCAGGAAATGCTGGTTCTCATTTCTTATCACCTAGAAAGAAAGCTATTGAACTTTAGCTGTTGGCATTGCTCAATTTGATTGACTTTGCTAGTTTCAACTGAGGCAACTACTTCCTTACAGGCAGTTTTGTTTTCTTGCCACATTTGAGCAGCATGTAGAAACTAAAAGAAATCTATGGGTTTTTCCTCTCATGGAAATCTAGCGTGTGGTATAGTAATCAGAACATCAAAATAGGACCAGAGAGATCTTGATTTTGGTCCTCAATTGGCCACGAAGCTCCATGAGCTCTATCTCATCCTTATATATCTCACAAGATTGTTGTGAAGATGCAAGTTGAAGAAGATCCTATATGCACAATGGAGTTCGCTGGAAGAAAGGCAGGTTACAACTGTAATAAATAGACAGATTTATGAAAAATATTGAATTACCCTCCCAACTTATTTGAAACCAGGATTTATTTATTTATTTCCAACATTTATATCCCGCCCTTCTCAGGGCAGCGTACACAAATGGCAACAATTCGATGCCTACACATAATTAAAACATAGCAATGAAAATCCAATTAAAACAATTAAAACAATATAAAAATATAAAACATATGGTTAAAAATGTGTTCTCAGAGGGATTCACTGTGTAATGTCGCAAAGAAGATTTTTCCATAATAGGTTGCTGTGCATGATTCTGTGTGACTATTTGACTCAGGATAATCGAGTCACCCAAGTTAGGCCACTCCTTTGTCAAAGATTGAAACTTTCAACAAGTCAGAAGGCAAGCAAAATATTCTGCAAAGCTTGGCAAGTTGTCTTTGGGACTGTAACTACTGAATTCCAAAGGTTTCGTGTCCTCTGGCAACTCTGTCTGCAATGCTTCCAGTTCAAAAACTACATTTTCCTAGATGCTGAACTTCTATGTCATGTGGTGCTCACAGCATGTACCATCCCTTACTCTTCCCATATACAAGAACTCTACCAGAACCAGCTGGAAGCAAAAGATTTCTGACATGGCTCCCATATTAGAAAAAATGCCAGCTAAAATCAGAAGACTGAACCAATTCATACTCCGGAAAGGAGTATTTTAAAAAAAATATTTATATTTCTGGTGGAAATGGTAGTGCTAAGTCAAAATCCACCAAGAGCCGGTCACATACGCTTAGCACAATATATACACTCTCTGCAAACTTACAGTCTAAAAAGACAAGACCCCAAAAGGAAAAAATAATTCATGCACAGGAAAAGTGGGAGGAGGAAGGCAATCAGCTGGACAAGTGGACAGGTCTTTTTTTCATCTTTATGTCCTTGACATGGGTATTGATGTGGGATTGGTTTCTTTCAATATGTGTTCAGGCTATGACACAATATAATGCTCAGAGTTGTGGGCATGGAAGATTCTAGAGCCCACTAGGACAATAAATTCATCGAGGTAAAGGTAAAGGTTTCCCCTGGCATTAAGTCTAGTCATGTCCGACTCTGGGGGTTGGGGCTCATCTCCATTTCTAAGCCGAAGAGCTGGCATTGTCCATAGACACCTCCAAGGTCATGTGGCCGGCATGACTGCATGGAGCACCATTACCTTCCCGCCAAAGCGATATTTATTGATCTACTCATATTTGCATGTTTCCGAACTGCTAGATTGGCAGAAGCTGTGGCTAACAGCAGGAACTCACCCCACTCCGCAGATCTGAACCACTGGCCTTTCAGTCAGCAAGTTCAGCAGCTCAGTGGTTTAATCTGTTGTGCCACCAGGAGCTCTAAATTGAGGTACTTTGAACCAATTACTCCCTTTTTCTCTCAGGGCAAACAGGATCACTGTGATGTTAAAGGGCACTAAGTGCAGCACCTTGAACTCAGTGTAAGAAAGCTCTCTATTGGATTGCATTACAAGAATACAATTTGAATGCATTTACAAGCAGAAAGAAGTCCCACATCTGTGAGATTTCTAGCAGCAAGATTCTCCTTTTAAACAGTGTGGGAGCTGAAGGAATTGGAAGCAAGGCTCATGGGTTAATTATTCATGTGAGAGCCACAGGTGCTGCTGTTTGGAATCCAGCAGAAACCTCTGTGAAACAGCTGCGGCTTTGTTATGTTCCTTGATGAGACAATTGACTGTTCCTTGGAACATTATAAGAGCTCAGATAGTAGCTTTCCAATAGTTTTATCCCATTAGATGTCTGGCAGTGTTACATTGTGGACAAATTGTCCAGGAAAAGTACGGAGACACCACATGCACTGTCTGCAAAGGGAAGTGCTGTGTTCCTGTTATCAGCTTCTACTCAATATGAAATATGTTGCTGTAAGATGACTAGATGCTTGGCAATAATCCATAGGGGAGTAACAACAGTTAAACATTTTCTGGAGACTATGTATTATTTATTATACCTAGACACCTGAAATTCATAACATTTATATTTAAACTTGTATTCATCCAGCAGGAATATTGCCTGCATTTGTGCATGTGTGTGTATTTTGAAATGTATCTCAAGTGTCTAATGTGTGGGATTTTCTGTTTCCCTCTCTTCCCACATCAACCCATTTTTGTAGTATTTAGCTCAGAAGAGAGTTCTGAAGATAGCATGCATTTTGTGCCAGTCATAATACAGATAATGTCCAACTGTGAATCATCTGTTTCCGTTGTTCGACTGGCTGCTCAGGATGTTATGTTGCACTGTATTAAGAATTCTCTACTCTTGTTTTCACAGTAAAAGAAGCATGCAGGATTTGTACAGTGATGAGTTTTTAAATTCCCCAGCATATAATTTGACACAAACAGAAAGGAGAAGCATGCATTCCATCACTCCCTTTGTTGTCAAACACAGTACCCCCACTCCAATTATTTATAGTTCTCCAAGGAGACCAGAAAGAAATGAATGATTTTCCTTCCCATCTCCACCGAACCTCCATGACTCTAGCAAAGAGCAAGATTGGCAGACAAACCAGCAGCCACAACTCTCCCTTAAAGTTCATTTTCATGTTTATATTTTTTATTAAAGGTCTGCAGATATGCACTGATATATGCAGATCAGATCTGCAGCAGTGAATCTCGCACAGTCTATCCTTTCTTAACTCTAATAAAATGTATCTTTTTGGTAACTTTTACCTATCTTGTATCCTTTGCCCTCTGCTTTATATGTATCAAATATACATTAATAATATGATTTCTGCCTGAGCGAACCACAGGGTTCATCATCTCCTTGCTGACCTCGCTGTGGAATTTCCTGGCCATCTAGGATAGGACAAATTCCCTAGACAAAGGTGACAATTGAGTTCCATTGTGTACATAAGTGGATCAGCAAGTAGTTTCTGTTCCCGATCTGATATCGCTGGCTGATACTTGTCCAGTTGATTGCCTCAATCAGGTTGAGAAATGGCTGGCCACAGAAACAAAGAGTGTGTTCTTCAATTGGGAAATTTGGATTTTAGCATAAATACTCGCCGAGTATGGACCCTCCATATTCGCAGTCCTAGTCTAATTTTGATCTCACTTTAATTCCTTTGTGGTCAGCTTTACTATTATCTATGAGGAAGCTGTTCCTTAAAGGAAAACAGAAGTAGAACAAATCACTTACACATGTAGATTGTCAAAGGGTCATTTGGTTTTCAGCCTCAAGAGGAAGAAGGTCCAGAAACAAACATAAATTTATGGTCTAGAAAAAAAATTACCTACCAAACCAACAAACAACAAAGAACAGACTTTGGGAAATGATTGTGAAGTTTTCTATCATCTTAAAGACTAATGGTATGAACTGAACAATCAAAATAAATTAAACCATCAATTCTGTAGGTTTTTCTAGCAATAAGGAGCCACACCATTACATGCATTTTTTAAAACTCCAATGATTTTTTTGAATTTCAGCAGCAACATAATACCTGAATTAACGTATTAAATTATTATAGCTGAAGCCAAAAAAAAAATGTTCCTCAACAACTTTTTTAAAAATACTTCTCTTAGACTTTTATAGAATAACTTATTGTATTTGCTAATCTCTCAAGTAGGCAATTCCCACTTGAATGTACATGTTGCTATCACAAGATCCTAACAACTAATTGAACAGTAGCTCCAGTGGAATTAATTGTATTTATGGCTTTTGCAGGGTCAATAAACTATCTTTCCTTATCCCTCCACATTTCTAAATCTAATAAAGGATTCCTATTATAGTATATCTTTATATTGATACAATCAGCATGACTTCAGAAATTTGTAGAAACAACCAATGTGATTGGGAAGTTAAGACTCAAAAAAGGAAACAACTACATAAAGAATAAAGTTTCAGATAACTTTATTCTTTACTTTACTTTTTGGCCTAAATGCACTTACTATTCCCAACTAGACTGATTTAATTAGTTGATGTTTGATACATCAGCAGTTATGTTGGTTATGTAAATTCCACTGAAATAAGTCTAAGTCTAGCTAGGAGAATCTACATTATAGTCTTAAAGATACATATATCCAAACATTCCAAGGTCCCATCTACACTGCCATATAATACAATATGAAACTGCATTGTGTGGACAACGTAGACTCATATAATGCAGTCTAACTGCATCAAACTGCATTAGATATAAAACAAAATAAGAAGTAAAATGCTGCACTGGGACTTAAAATGTTGGACTGGGTTGGATTGTAGTTTATTTTAACTAGTTAATTACCTACAATGATCATAGAATGGCCATCTTGTCATTTACCCCAGCAGAATATGTTCGGCTGGGCTGGGTCTGCCTATGAATAATTTTACTTGAATTGGATCCATTTATCTTTCATTTGCTATACTATTACAGAGAAGTTTGGGAGCATGGAAGTAAGAGGAAGTTTTAAGTCTCTTCTATCAGGAAAAAGACAGGTTAAAGAGAAAGTAAATGAAAATAAAAATTGGTTAAAAAAAACATTCTATCTCCATCTGGTGGTGCAATTCTGGATTGAATTCCGTCTGCTCCTGCATTTCAAACATTCTCTTGACAGTCTTATCTCTTGACACTTTGTATGTGTCCTTTTCTTGAATGCAGAGCCATCTTCTAGGGCCATTTATGGCTCTGTAGGAAATAGATGGATACACACACAGAGAGTTATTTGTTGTGAAATAATATTAGTAATTACTAAATGACTTGATTATTTTCCAGATTTGTATGCTGCTGCTATTCTCTTCTGAAAAGCTGCTGTTGGCATGTATAATGGCAAAAATGATTCTCCTGAATCACTAATGTAAACCAGCTATGAAATAGATTATGTGATTCTTAATAGCTAAAAAAAACTGACACAAGGAATTAAATAAATTTTGAGCATTTGAAGGTATTCTATGCATAGGCATGAAAGCTACATAGTAAAGAAAACTTGCAGGAAGAATATCAACTTATTTCAAATATGGAGCTAGAGATGGACTGTACAGATACTATGGGCTACTGAAAAGGCAAATGAATAGGTCTTAGAGCAAATCAAGCCTGAACCTGCCCTAGAACTGAAGGTGACTAAACTGAGGCTAGACATATGAGATGATGGGATTCATTGGAAAAGATTGTAATACTTAATAAAATGGAAAACCCCAAATAAGAGGAAGCACCCATAACAGGGGGTTGGAATCAACCAAAGAAGCTATGACCTTCAGTTTGCAAGATGTGAGTAAAGCAGAATCTGAAGACATGGTTGCATTCGTTTAGATTGGTAGACAAAGAGATCTTATAGCACCTTTGGGACAAATTGAGAGAAAGACATTGGTAGCATAAGCTTTCTTAAACTTAAACTCTCATTCATAGGGCCATGAATCAAAGTTAACCTGGTGGCAAATAACAACAACAAATTTGCAGATACAATGAAGACACATAAACTGAATAGCCTGTATGAAAATTGAGTTATTTGGTTAACTGTATGCTTCAGGAAACATCTACACATTCTGTATAGCTTAAGTAGTCACAATCCTAAATATATACCGTAATCTATACTAAACAAACCCTACCAGAAACAGAGTAATGAAATTCCAAGAACAAAGATCATGAAGCATAATGACATCTAAGGTGTAGTCTTGGCTGCCTTCAGTGACTCGTGCATAAATTAAATTACATGGGCAAGTAATTTAATATAATAATATATTTTGTTTATATTCCATTCTATCTCCCCAAAAGGACTCAGGGCAGATTACAGAACACATATACGGCAAGCATTCAATGCCATTATACAATTAACAAGGACAGACAATACACAAACAGAGGTAAAGGCATTTCCCATCATATTTGCAGCATCTTGAAGGCTGTACTCAACTCTGGCCATGGGGGGGGGGGGGGAGGGGGGTGCTGTTGTTCCATCTTCCATGCCAAGGAGCTTTGCCGTCCTTAGACATCCTCCTAATCGATGTTCTTAAGGGCGCCTTTATTACCTCCCACTAAATTTATATTACATTTATATTTATAAATTAATTTGTTCAAATCAAACTATTTTAAACTGGTAAACTCAAACTATGCATCTCCTTACTCACAGTTCAAGTTGGGTCAAAATATGATATTTCTTACATTTAAATCAACTTTATGATTTAAAGTGACTGGTTATGGACACCATGGAGTACCTTCAAAAATGTCAAAACGCCTGGCATTCAGCTCAGTCTATAAATTCTGTCATTTTTATCATATGTTTTCTCCATCTGCTTTGATGCTTTGCCTGGTCTAATGTTAATTCCATAGATTAATGGAACCAATTATATGTTGCAAATTAACTGTCTGTGCATCAAAGGCCAACATTTTAGTGGCAAGTTTTGAAACTAATTATTGTAACACATTCTACCTGGGGTTCAGTTTGCAAAATACAGGTGCCTTGTTACTACTATTTTAAAAACTAATCATGTTGGGGTTAAGATCTCACTGGACACCTTCAGGTAACAGCTGGGCAGCCATCTGTTCAGGTTTCTCTAATTGTAGGTTTCCTGAATGGAGCAGGATGTTGGACTAGATGGCCTATAAGATGTCTTTCAGCTATCTGATCCTAGGACTTATGTTCTGAAATCTCATGTTAGTACTTATTTGGTTTTGCCAGTCTGAGGAACAAAACCCTGATACTGTATATAGTCTTACATAAAGTATTTCTCTTACATAAATGTGACAAATAGTTTTGAGAAAATATGTGTAAACTATCAGAAATATTAAAAATTAACGAGATATTTTTAATTACAAAAATGTGAGTCAAGCACTGAAATGGTTAAATAAGCTAGCGTTGCCCTGAGGAGAGTGAATAGGCCAAAGCCTGTTAGAGTTAGTGGGTCAAAGCTACTGTCGTCCTGAGCAGTGTGAGAAGGCCTCAGTGTGAGAAGGCCTGGTGTCAGAAGTTTCAGTGAGAGAAGTCCTAGGTTGAAGGCTTTGTGTGTAAAGCTACTGTGTGAAGCTCCTGTGTAAGTTCAGTGTGAGAGGAGGCTCTGTGTGAGCGAAACTGTTTATCTGCATAAGGAAGGGATAACATTGGTCTGTGTGTTTTTGTTCTTTTTATCACTTTTTGCTACTGGTGCTGGGTCACGCTGCTGCTAATGTTATTCTGCTATACGTTTATGGGGAGGGTCTTTTGTTAATAAGCACACTCATTTTATAAAAGAAAAGGTTCCATAATCCATACACACACATGTCAGCTCACCACAGCCGCTCCTGAATGAACACACAAGACTCTCTGTGATATCACCAGAAACTTTTACTGTAGGAAACATGAACATCAGAAAAGCCAAGAATGGGATACTACGGCCAACCCTCCTTTATATACCCTCCCCCTCATTTGAACAGTCTCTTCCCGCTCAGTAAAACCCCGCGCAAATTCCCCGCCAAGTCCAGCAGCCGTTTCTTCTCCAAGTCCTGAGCCGCAGGTGTCTTATCAATGTCAGTGACCCTGAAACTCAGAGCCACATCCAGGCTCTAGTAGCAGGGTTCTGACATGGCGTCCTCCTCCCCTTCATCCTGGAAGGAAAAGATTAAACACAACTATTGTTCTCCGCCGTCCAGAGTTCCTTTATACTTTTTTAACAGGCTGCAATGGAATACCGGGTGTATCTTTCCTAGGTCCTTGGGTAGCCTCAGCTCATAGGTCACTTCGTTTATTCTTTTTGCTACCCTGAATGGTCCTATATAGCGTGGAGCCAATTTCTTGGATGGGAATCCCAATTTTAGGTTTTTTGTGCTCAGCCAAACCAGATCTCCTTCGCCCAATTTGTCCCCCTCTCGGCGCCTACGATCCGCAAAGAGCTTGTACTTCTTTTGTGTTTCCCGCAATGCCTCTACCACGGTTTGCCACCCTTGCTTGATTTTGGCCGGCCATTCCTCGTCGGTCTGGCCCTCCCCTTCCTTCCACTCGGGTAGCCTGGGGAAAGGTGCCACCTCCTGTCCGTATACTATTTCGAATGGGGCACGACCTGTGGCCGAATGTACGGCCCCGTTAAAAGCCATCTCAGCAAACGGTAGAAGGTCCGCCCAATCATCCTGTCTATAATTGGTGTACATCCTTAAGAATTGGCACAGTGTCTGTTGGGTACGTTCGACCCCCCCGTTGGTCGCGGGATGAAAGGCCGAGCTCAGGTTCCTTTCTGCTCCTAACAGCTGTAAGAATTTTCCCCAAAATTTTGCAGTAAATTGGACTCCCCGGTCGCTAATTATTTTGTCGGGACACCCATGTAGGCGATATACATGCTTCACATACAAATCAGCAAGTTTTTCAGCTGAAGGGAGTTTTGGCAGGGCCACAAAGTGTGCCTGTTTTGAGAATAGGTCCAATATTGTCCAAATGTATCTGTGGCCTCTGCTGGGGGGTAGTTCGCCTACAAAATCCATGGCTACGCATTCCCATGGCCTCATGGGCTCCACCACCTTCTGCAATAGCCCCTGGGGCTTCCCCGGTGGTGTTTTTCCCTCTGCACATAATTCACACTGCGTGACGTACCCCCTGGCGTCTTTCCTCATTCCGGGCCACCAGCATTGTCTGGCCAACAGTTTAATAGTCCTGGTGGGGCCTAGATGACCCGCACCTTTGTTATCATGGTACTTCCTTAACATTTCTCGTCTTAAACATTCAGGGATATACAATTTCTTATTTACAAACACCAAATCCCCACACAATTCTCCCTTTTCTTTGTTAGTTTGTAACCATTTGTCCATTCCATACGCTCGCTTCAACTCTTCCTCCCATATTTCTCCTCCCCCCGTGGAAATGGCAGTACGTTTGTTTTCTTTGGCCGCTTGTGCTCGAGTTAGTACTGCCAGGCCCCATTGCTTATCTAGGAATAGGCTCCCTTCAGATTCCTGAATTCCTCCCCCGTGCTGAGGCATCCGAGAGAGAGCGTCAGCGAGTATGTTATGTTTCCCCTGGAAGAATCTGAGTCTGAAATCAAAACGGCTGAAATATTGGGCCCATCTAATTTGCTTCGCTGATAGTTTACGAGGGGATCTTAGATACTGTAAATTTCTATGATCAGTCCACACCTCAAACGGTGTTCCACTTCCTTCCAGAAAGTGTCTCCAGCACTCTAGTGCTTTTAGAATAGCTAAGGCTTCTCTCTCCCAAATTGGCCAGTTTTTTTCTGTATCGCTAAACTTTTTTGACAGATAGCCACATGGCTTCAGGTTCCCCCCCTCGTCTTTCTGCAGCAGAACTGCCCCATATGCCCGGTCTGACGCATCGCAATGTAATACAAAGGCTTTAGACATATCAGGGTGCTGTAGGACAGGCTCCTCAGTAAAACGCTTTTTAAGGGCTTCGAAAGCTTCCTGGCATTCTATTGTCCATGTCAGTTTGGCCCCTGGGGCCTTCACTTTGGCTGTTTCTCCCCTGCCTTTAGTCTTTAACAAATCCGTTAATGGCAAAGTGAGGCGCGCAAAGTCCTTGATAAATGTTCTATAGAAGTTTGCGAACCCTAGGAAGGATTGCAGCTGCTTCCGTGTTTTGGGGGCTTCCCACCCCCTCACGTCTTCTACCTTCGCAGGGTCCATCGCCACTCCCTGGGAGGAAATCCTATACCCCAGAAAGTCTATCTGGTCTTTATTGAACTCGCACTTGGCAAGCTTCGCATACAGTTTTGCTTCTCTCAACTTTTGCAGGACTTCCCTGACTAGTTCTATGTGTTGCTCCTTAGTCCGAGATATTATCAATATGTCATCTAAAAAAACAAAGACCCCCTTGTACAACAATGGATGCAACACTTCGTTGATTAATTGCATGAACGCGGCACCTCCGCCGCACAAACCGAAGGGGAGCACACGATAATTGAATAATCCGAATGCACAGGAGAAGGCCGTCTTCCACCTGTCCTCTGGTTTGATCTGCAATTTATGGTACGCTTCAATTAAGTCCAATTTAGTGAATATCTGTCCCTCCGATAACTGGGCGATCAAGTCCTTCACTAAGGGTAGGGGGTATTTATTTACAGAACTGATTGCATTCAGGCCCCTGTAGTCAATGCAGAGCCTCAGCGTTTGGTCCTTTTTCCGCCTGAACAACACAGGCGCCCCTAGAGGGGAATTTGAAGGCTCTATGAAACCCCTCGCTAGGTTTTTATCAATGTATTTTCTCAGTTCCTCCTTTTCCCTAGCCGACATTGGGTATATTTTTGCCTTGGGAAGCTCTGCTCCTGGGACTAGCTCTATCTTCACTTCAACTCTCCGCTTCGGTGGGAAACTGTCTGCTTCCTTCTCATCAAATACGTCCACAAAATCCCGATACTCTGGGGGTAATTTATCTGCCAGTTCTGCTATCCTGATAGAGTCTTCCTCCCCCCTTTTCCCCGGCTCTCTCTCCACTTCCTGGCTCCCTTCTTCCAACTTCATCCTGAAGATCATGCTCTTATCCTCCCAGTTGATTTGCGGGTTGGCCTGCCCCAGCCATGGCATGCCTAGTATAACATTATAGCTGGCTATTTGTGATATCACAAATGACACCTTTCCTTCCCAACTCCCTATCTTACACTTTACATCTTCGGCACTGTACTTAGCTAATGATCCCGATGCTGTGGATCCGTCCAACTGCGAAAAAGCTATTGGGGATTCTAGGTTCGTTCTTTCGCATCCCAATCCCTCGGCTAATTCAGGGGAGATGATGTTCCTGGAACATCCACAATCCACAAATGCTTTGCAGGTTGCTTGTTTGCTGCCACTTTCAAGCTGAATGGGGACCACTATCATGGCTTTGTCCTGACTTACCAACCCCCCCGAGTGGTGCCTCATCGGTGGTTCTTCCTCGGCGCGTTTCCCTGCCACGGCTCTTGGTTTGGGCGGGCCTCCGCCTTCCCCTTTTCTCTGCCAGCACTCGGCAGCCCTGTGGCCCAAACGGCCGCACACGAAGCAGCCCCTCCTGCTGGTGCTCACGTTCCCTGTCGGCTCCGTTCTCCTCCCGGCTGGGGTTGATCCCTCCTTCCGGCTCCCCTCTTTCATCTGCGGCCGCTGCTGTAGCCCTCCTCGGTGCCTCCTCGCCTGGGCCAGCGATGTCTCGACGCGCCCCGCCAGCTGAATCCATCCGCGCAGTGTGTCAGGCTCATCACGATGCACCGCCCAGGAGAGGATCTCCCGCCTGAGACCCTCTTTGAAGAGTTCTATCTTTGTTACTGCAGACCATTCCGGCACCTTTTCGGCGAGGCATTGGAACTCCTCCGCATACTCAGATACCGACCTCTGCCCCTGGGAGACGGTCTTCAACTTCTCCCTCGCCCGGATCTGCTCCAGTGGATCTCGGAAACGGGTCTCCAGGGCCCCCATAAAGCGTCGGAGTGACCCCAGACATGGGTCGCGCCGCGCGTGCAGTTGAACGTACCAGCTGGCCGCTCCCCTCTTCAACACTGCACCAATGGCCCGTACCCGGCTGGATTCCGTTCTAAAAGTGTGAGCATTGTCCTCCATATAGCCCCTCACCGTGGTCAGGAAAAAATCCAGTTCAGAGGACTCTCCCCCAAACTCGATCCTTAGTTCCTCTCGTCTCGGTAGGGGTCCCTGTGGTGGCAATCCCCAATTCTCCGCCCGTCGCAAGCCCCCTTGCGGACCAGTGGGCCCCGCTGCTGCTTCTCTTGGCCCTGTGCCACGCCCGGCATTCGCCAGGGGCACCAGGGTCTCAGTTGGGAGCGTAGCCGGGATTCTCGGAGGCTTTTCCCCTTCGTCGTCACTCTCCTCCACCCGCGTCAGGCTTGTTTGGGTCTTGGGCCGGGCACCGGGCTCCTTTCGCATTTCCCTTCCCTTCGGTGCTGGGAGGTCTGCAAAGCCCTGGCTGCTTCCCACGCTCACGTCCCACATTGAGCTAGCCCGAAGTTCCCTTCCTCTCTCCGGCTCCGCCAAAACCGCCAGGCGCTCCATCGCCCTCGACATCACTGCCAGGGTGGTCTCCATCGCCGACATCCTCTCCTCCAGAAACACCATCCTTTGTGGGCCTGGGGAAGGTGAACCTTCCTCTCCTCCGGTGCTGTCTCCCCGCACCACTCCACGCCTCTGGGTTACCCCATTTGGCTGGGCATAAGCGGTGGATGACGCCAGGGCCGCCAGCTGGTGGAACTCAGCGTCCGGCTCGGGAGTGGCCCTTTCCGACCTTCCTCCTCCTGCGCCCAAGAGCTCTCCATCCTCCACTTGCATGTTACACCTCACCGCTACAGCGGGATGGTGTCCGTATTCTTGGCTTAGTGTCAGCTCACCACAGCCGCTCCTGAATGAACACACAAGACTCTCTGTGATATCACCAGAAACTTTTACTGTAGGAAACATGAACATCAGAAAAGCCAAGAATGGGATACTACGGCCAACCCTCCTTTATATACCCTCCCCCTCATTTGAACAGTCTCTTCCCGCTCAGTAAAACCCCGCGCAAATTCCCCGCCAAGTCCAGCAGCCGTTTCTTCTCCAAGTCCTGAGCCGCAGGTGTCTTATCAATGTCAGTGACCCTGAAACTCAGAGCCACATCCAGGCTCTAGTAGCAGGGTTCTGACACACACATATGTAAAAGTGCTTCAGGGAGAAAATGGGGGGGGGGGGGAAGGGGGGGATTCTGAGTTTTTCCTTTTTTTCTGGGCCTTCACATTACACTTGTTGTGGCTACGTGTGGTGCCATAGGAAAATTTAAATTGATATTCTGAATTGAACACCCGTTACAAGGAATTTTTAATTCCAAAATGGTCCATGTGGATGGCTGAGATTGTGACACTTCTCCTTTCTGATGCATCAGTATAACATGAATATAGTTTCACGCACAAAATTATTGTGTATATATTGTCTATAAAATTACCTGCAGGCTATGTGTATCAATGAATTTCATGTTTAGATTTGGGTCTAATATATGCCAATACACATATTCCAAAATAAAAACAAAATATAACTAAATAAATCTGAAACACTTCTGGTCCTGAGCATTTTGGATAAGGGATACTCAACTGTAATAGGAACTATTGACCTTGGAAAGCAGATTTATCACAGGCGTGACTCATCATCACAACATCATTCAAATTATGGGACTCAGCTGATGGACACTATCTGATGATCAGACCAGTTTTGCCCCTGTTTTGTTTTGTTTATAGACACAACTTTCCCACAACCCATAGCAATCATTCACAGTTACAGATATAAAAAACAAGTTCTCAGGACTTTTTAGGCAGCAGGCACCTGACTTACAGCTGTGTTCTTTTCTCTCCCATAAAAGCTGTAAAGATAATCATTCAATGAAAGCCATCCATAACAATCGTCCATCTGGAACCATGGAGGAGGTTATGGGTCTTCATAAGTCAAGGCTGTAGGTGTGTTAATGAGATAAAGGCCTGCAGGTGTTCTTTTAAAAATATTTGCTTCTCATGGTGGTAGAGAAGCACTTCTAATTTTGAACTGCTGGTTATTTAATATGAAACAGAAATATCTAAGTGGTGGCAAGCCATATCAGAAGAGAACTTTGCCAAACGATTCGTTAAAAAGAATCTGAAGTAGTAGTGACATGTATTTTTGATAGTTTTACCATGCTGACCATTAAATCAGAGTAAAATATTTATAACTTTTGCCTATGGAATTTATATAGATCCACATGCAGTATATTAAGCAACCAAATGTTAACAACCCTGCTGTATGTATAAGATCTACCTTATGAACTCAATCCAAACTCTCAGAAGTGGGTCTGCCTAGTAATGGAATTGCTGAGCAATCGGTTACATAGAATAATAGATTATGCATTCCTTTTACTGTAGTGCACACAAACTCAGCTGTTCCTATTGGTTGTATCCTCCCTCCCTCTGCATTGTCAGGAATACGGCCTAATGGTGTAACATTAGAAAATGTTAACTATTTCTGCTACCTTGGCAGCCACCTCTCCACAATATTCAACATTGACGCTGAAATGCACCACCTGAGTTCTGCGAGTGCAGCATTTCTCCAAATGAAGCAGAGAGTGTTTGAGGATCAGGACGTCGTAGGGACACCAAGGTGCTTGTTTACAAAGCTATTGTCCTCCCAACCCTACTATATGCCTGTGAAACATGGACTGTCTACAGACGTCACACTCAACTCCTGGAAAGCATTGTCTCCGAAAACTCCTGCAAATCTCTTAGGAAAACAGGAGGACAAATGTTAGTGTGCTGGAAGAAGCAAAGACCACCAGCACTGAAACGATGCTCCTACACCATCAACTCCACTGGACTGGCCACGTTGTCTGAATGCCTGGTCACCATTTCCCAAAGCAATTACTATACTCACAACTCAAGAATGGGAAACATAACATTGGTGGGCAGGAAAAGAGATTTAAAGATGGGCTCAAAGCCAACCTTAAAAACTGTGGCATAGTCTCTGAGAACTGGGAAGCCCTGGCCCTTGAGCGCTCTAATTGGAGGTTAGCTGTTACCAACAGTGCTGTGGAATTCAAAGAGGCATGAATGGAGGGCGAAAGGGAGAAATATGCCAAGAGGAAGGCACGTCAAGCCATCCCTGACCAGGACCACCTTCCACTTGGAAACCGATGTCCTTACTGCAGAAGAACATGCGGGTCGAGAATAGGTCTCCACAGCCACCTACGCATCCACCACCAAGACACTACACCTGGAGGACAATCATCCTCTAGCTACGAGGGATCGGCTAAACAAAAAATCTTGTCCCACCATGTGCTACAAGAAGTGCATTGCACTTGGCCATTAACTTTGTGCCAGGTATCCATAAAATATATTAAATGGTAATACATTTGCTTCAGCTTCAATATCTAACTTGAAATTAATTATAAAGTCTCATGGAAATATCCACATACCACCCTACCTTCTTTGTTCCACTTGTATCCTTCATTTCCTCATCTAACTTTCCTATCAATAAGTTACTTACATTCAACTCATGAATATGTTGTTCAGCCTGTCTGTTTTCAGGATTAGCTACTCTTGTTTTACATAACTTTGCATAAGGATTTTTCTTGCCACAATTGTTGCATATTTTTCCAAATGCTGTACTTCTCCGAGGTTCATGAATTGTATCACAGTAACAACACTTATTGTGTTTTTTCCATTTATCTCTGTCTTTCAACTCTTTGACTCCCATAGTTTGAGTTGGCATTTTAAGACACAGCTCTTTGTTAATACAACTGCAGTGTGTTTATACTCAAAGCAGTGTTTGAAGAGTAGGCTCTCAGATAAGGTTTTAGCTCAATAATTCTCAGCCTGGGGTCTTCAGATGTTTTTGGCCTACAACTCCCAGAAATCCCAGCTAGTTTACCAGCTGTTAGGATTTCTGTGAGTTGAACTCCAAAAACATCTGGGGACCTCAGGTTGGGAATCACTATTTTAGCTGGTAACCTATGCTTGAAATAAACTATCTTACAAGATACTGGACTTTTTTGGGTTGTGTGTCTATCTATCTGCCGGCTCAACAAGGAACATTACAGGGGTGGAGTGGGGTAGGGAACCTGACTATATATAAAGAATCAAATGCAACGACTCCCAATCAAAGCAAATGAATGAAAAAAACTGTGGCTTTAATTTATCCATTCAGAAATGTTTATCTGAAAAGTCTTTGCCATATTCTGTCATTAATGAAGTAGAAGTGTATACTCAATACCACCTGGAAGAGGATTTCACAGGGTGGGAGAAAATATGTTAAAATCCCTCGTATTCTTGGTTTCCAAATGGATCTGTAGTCTATAAAGGTAAAGGTTTTCCCCTGACATTAAATCCAGTTGTGTCCAACCCTGTGGGTTGGTGCTCATCTCCATTTCTAAGCTAAAGAGCCGGCGTCGTCCGTAGACACCTCCAAGGTCATGTGGCCGGCATGACTGCATGGAGTGCCGTTACCTTCCCGCCGGAGCAGTACCTATTGGTCTACTCACATTTGCATGTTTTTGAACTGCTAGGTTGGCAGAAGCTGGGGCTAATAGCAGGAGCTCACCCTGCTCCCTGGATTCGAACCACTGACCTTTCAGTCAGCAAGTTCAGCAGCCCAGTGGTTTAACCTGTTTAGCCACTGGGAGCTCCATATGTACTCTATACAGAGCCATTAACAGCATATCATCAGAAGACTTCCACAAGTGGGACAGGATGATGAGGGAAAGTAGTACTTCAGGTGTTTTGTTCATACGTATTTTACAGTATTCAATTTCTGTATCACACAACGCTCAAGCTGTGATTTATACCTCCCAGATTGCTCCAAGTTTCAAAGGAATTTTTGGAGCAGATCAAACACCATCTCAGCTGTTCATCTGAATCCATCCTAAGAGACTATTGGCGTCAAGAAAATGTGTACAAATGTTAGTATTACTGTGGCAAAATTTGATTTAGAGCAGCGAACACATGCTTTTGTACTGCATTTACACTTCCCCAATAGCTACCCTTTGTCAAAGGGGAAAGAAGCTCAGGCATCTGTTTTAGATAAACAAGTCTGTCTTGGACCCATAAGCCATTTCTGATTTTGTCTGAGATAGCTTATCATTTTGAAACTCTCAAAGGATGTGGCATTCCTTGGACCACAGATATGAACAACTAAGTGACCATCACAATGGCTTGGCATCTCTCTTGATCCCTAGACTACGTGGCCATACAAGGCAATCTTCCTGCTTTCAGTTGCCAGTTATAGCTTGGGTTGCGGGGACGATTTTCTAAGAACAAAGTGGAACATTTGCTAGAAGGCATTATATGGCTTTAGATAAGAAGTCTCCACAAAAGTGGAAGCAACAAGCCTCCTGCAGTAAATCTTTTTCTTTGTTAATGCTGAAATGGTGTGTGATTTCATAGATTGTGTCCCACCTGTTAAAATACTAGTGCCAACTCAAACTGGACCATTGTGGGGGTGGCGGGGAGGGGAGGCATGTATTATTTCCTGGGAATGGGATATCTCTACAATGGGATTTATTTTTAGTAAACATACATAGGATTACACTGAAAAAATATGCTGTTTACAGACCTGAAGGCAGCTTCCACTGGTATGAGTATGAGAAACAAAAGTTCACATTATGTGAGACATCACATAGATATAGCATATCTAACAAAATTATCATGGCTATGAACAAGCAATAACATGCAGATCAAGAGACTAGACCACCCAGCCAGGGGCAGGGAATGCAAGCATTGGACTGGTGTGGGTTCAAAAAACTGTACTCTGCCATTATTATTAATAGAATAAAGGACAAGCTGATTAGAAGATTCTGAGACTTGAACTACCCAAGGAACTTGTTGAAGTTCTGCCATTTACCTAAGTCCTTTGCACGGACTTCATTTTTTCAATGGAATTTACATAAATATTAACTTACCAGTCAGTAATCAATTTAATGGTCGTCTACAAATTGGATACCCGATGAATAATGGGGGAAGGTAGGGAGTTTCAGAAAAACATTATGGTAGAGTTTCACTTATCCAACCTTCGCTTAGCCAACATTCTGTATTATCCAACTCAGTCTGCCTCTTAGTAGTCAATGTTTGAGTAGTCAATGTTTTCAATACATTGAGATGTTTTCATGCTAAATTCGTAAATACAGTAATTACTACATGTTACCATGTATTGAACTGCTTTTTCTGTCAATTTGTTGTAAAACATGATGTTTTGGTGCTTAATTTGTAAAATCATGATGTAATTTGATGTTCAATAGGCTTTTCCTTAATCCCGCCTTATTATCCAACATTTTCGCTTATCCAACATTCTGCCGGCCCATTTATGTTGGAGAAGCAAGACTCTGCTGTATTTCTGTTTTATTGACTATTCTAAAGCCTTTGACTGTATGGATCATAATACACTGTGGCAAGTTCTTGGTGGTATGGGGATATCAAGTCACCTTGTTTGTCTCCTGAGGAATCTGTATCACAACCAAGTAGGAACAGTAAGAACAGACCACAGAACAACAGCCTGGTTCAAGATTGAGAAAAGAGTACGGCAGGGCCGCATACTTTCACCCTACCTATTGAACTTGTATGCAGAACATATCATGCAATGTGTGGGGCTTGATGAATCCAAGGTTGGAGTTAAAAATGCTGGAAGAAACATTAACAACCTTAGATATGTAGATGATACCACTCTGATGGTTGAAAGTGAGGAGGAGCTGAGGAGCCTTATCACCAAGGTGAAAGAAGAAAGTGCAAAAGCCAGGCTGCAGTTAAACATCAAGCAAACCAAGATTGTGGCAACCAGACAGTGACAGACTTTGTATTTTTAGGCATAAAGATTACTACAGACGCAGACTGCAGCCAGGAAATCAGAAGACGTTTACTTCTTGGGAGGAGAGCAATGACCTATCTCGATAGAATAGTGAAGAGCAGAAACATCACACTGGCAATGAAGGTCTGCATAATTAAAGCAATGGTATTCCCCATAGTAACCTAAGGATGCGAGAGTTGGACCATAAGGAAGGCTGAGCGAAGGAAGATAGATGCTTTTGAACTGTGGTGTTGGAGAAAAATTCTGAGAGTGCCTTGGACTGCAAGAAGATCCAACCAGTCTGTACTCCAGGAAATAATGCCCAACTGCTCACTGGAGGGAAGGATATTAGAGGCAAACATGAAGTACTTTGGCCACATGATGAGAAGACAGGAAAGCTTGGAAAACATCGTGATGCTGGAGAAAATGGAAGGAAAAAGGAAGAGGGGCCAACCAAGGGGCAAGATGGATGGATCGTACCCTTAAAGTGACTGGCTTGATCTTGAAGGAGCTGGGGGTCGCAATGGCCGACCAGGGAGCTCTGGTGTGGGCTGGTCCATGAGGTCGCAAAGAGTCGGAAGTGACTGAATAAACAACAAGGTTAGCATCAACAATAACATACCAGTGCTATTCTATGGTATACTTGGGCTGGAAGATTACTGTAGAATTCCGCTGGAGAACTTCATACCTCTTCACATGGGCGTTTTTGCCCCATTTTGCCACTTTGCTTCATAGCAAGGATGGGGCCTGCTGTGAGTCATCACATGACACATATCAGGCCCCACCCACTTTCTTCCCAAAGTCAAGGGGAAGTGCCGAAAGTTGCTTCCTCCACAACTATGGGGCGGAAAGTTAGTTTGTGGATTGTACAATCAGCACCACTGTTCTTAGAGACAATGTTGGGCTATAGCTCCAGGAGACCAAGGTATGAATCTCTCAGCCATAGAAACCGACTGAGTCACCTTGGCCAAGTCATGTTTTCTCATTCTAAGAGGAAAACAATAGCAAACTCCTTCTGAACAGATCTTGCCAAGGAAACCCTAGGTTCACTATAAGTTGGATTCAAACCAAGACAAAACATCAGTGAAACTGAAGCCAACTTGAAGGCACATAACAAGAAAAAGGAACCAAATATTCCCTTGTATCATGACAAGGTCCATTTAGATTGCAGAAAGATAATGAGCAATAAATCCATAAATGCTGTAAGTCAGAATCAGCTTGAAGGCACAACACAACAACAAAAGATGCTCTTTTTGTAGCATTTCCTCCCCTTTCCAAAGGCACCACTAGCTATTGTACAAAAAAAGGACTAGAAGGGAGAAAAACTGTCTGGAGTTAATGTACTGGACCTGAAGCCAGCAACCATAGGTCAGATTTATGCTTCTGCTTCTAAGTAGCAAGAGGACTAAAACCAGATGAGTCAAAAGAGTATTTCTCTTAACACATGTAGGATATATGACATTTGGCAAATGTTAAGTGTTTCAGGTTAAGTCAAAATGAAGCCCATCTCAATATAATTTAACCATGCAAGATCGTACAGGGAGTAATCCCCACTGAATACTCTAAAAGTAACATCCCGGGGAAATATAATATTATGCTGTTACTGCTCTAATAAAACATGAATACATTGAAAAAGGCAAATTAAGATTTGATCTCATATGTATATTTCTCTCTAAAATGCTTTATTTTTAAATCTTTAAGCATCACATATAATGCCATTTCATTGTTTTTCCTTCGTTTTGTAAATCACTAGTTCATGAGGTGTTAGGTTTCAATAGTCAAGTATTTTTAATCAGTTATTCTTAAATTAATTCATACAGAGACACATATCTTTACACACACTTAAAGATTTTAGATAACATTGGCTCAGTTATAATCTCCCAACGTATTTTCACTTCATAAATGCAATAGAATTTCCATATATCTTGTGGTTTTGAGATGCTTAATAAAGATAACTCTGGCTCCAAGCTAAACTGCAAAAACTATAACATATTCCTTTTATAAAAAGCATCTTAATATAAATGTCTTATTCTAGAATGCTGTAGATACTATTAAGGACTGTAATAATATTGTCTCCCCCAAAGCTCACATTCTTATTTAATAATCATAATTCAGTTAAAAGATAATGCGTTTATATTAAATGTTCAGCAATACACAGGCTGGATTCACCCTGAGCTGACCCCTTTCTGTCTTCATGATGTTTTTGTATTTTTAGGGAGTATGGGGTTATCCTTGGTTAAACAGGCTTTGCTCCACTTCAAGCAAAGTTGGGGCATGCTTCTCAGTTTGCTTGAAATAGCCTATGACTTCAGGACAGTATTGACAGCTGGATCAGATTCAGTTTGGACAGGTCCACTGTACAAAATGTATAAGATTGTAGATTAACTACAACCGACATCATGCCAGGTTAATCCCAAGAAACTCCACCAGTACTTAAAGTTTGTTATCTTGGGCAAGTTTGCTCTGGATGCATCATCAGTGGGGTTCAGTGTGCTTTCTGGCTGTAGGGTAAACTGCAACTCTGACTATGGTGTTAGTCCCCTCAAACCTCTCCAGTAGGTTGAGTTAGTCATGGGAGTTCTGTGTGCTAAGTTTGGACGAGGTTCATCGTTGGTGGAGGTCACAGTTTCCCTGTGGGTGAACTACAACTCCCAGAAAGGAAGGTCAGTTCCCCCCAAACCCCTCAAATTTAGGCATATCAGGTATATGTGCCAAGTTGGGTCCAGAGTCATCGGTGTTTGGATTCACAGTGATGTCTGGATGTAGGGCTCTGTGTGCCAAGTTAGTTCCAGGTACATTGTTGGTGGAGTTCAAAGTGCTCTTAGATTGCAGATGAACTATACATCCCAGTACCTACAACGCCTCTAAATCATGGTGAATTCTCCCCAAACCTCTCTAGTATGTTCAGTTGCGAATCAATTCCTCTGTTTGCTGTGTAGTACCATAGGAAAGGGTAGGAAAGGGTTAAGGGAGAGGGAGTGGATGAGGTTATGCAAATTCCACACCAATAGAGATTAAGGAACCCTGGGAAGTCCATTCTGGAGAAAAACAGAAAATCTAGGAGGAAATTGACTCTGTCTGAAAGCCTTCACTTGGGTGGTGGGCAGTATGGTATTTGTGGAGGTCATTGACAAGGCTCTTGGACATGTTTATGGCACTCTCTATAACCTGCAATATCACTGGAGGGAGGGCCTTTGTGACTCTTGAGTTGTGGGACTGATAGCTATTTGTGGAAATGGGAGCTTGTCTGTGTCAGTGGACACTCCAGTCACACACATACATAGATGTTTTCACTTTTATTATGTGTATAGATTATATATTTGTTCTGAGACATATTGTGTTCCAGTCCTATTTCCACTTACCCAAGTTCCTTAAAAGTCGGGAAGAGTTATTTTTGAATATGTGTTTGGAGGCAGTGGCTTCACATCAGTGAAACAGTGAATTCATACCAGGTTTTAGTTCAAACTTTAAAGAAGTTGCATAAGAATAGGACCGGGGGGGGGGGGGGGGGGTGTTCAGCACCCTGGATAGTTCCTTACAAATGTATGTATTAAATTCCTTTATATCTAGTTTTTCCCCAATGTGGGATCCAAGAGCTCTAAAGAAAAAAATTAAATAAGATACAGTTAAAGCCATGGATTGCACAAAAGTTAAAAGCATTAAACAAATCCACAAGCATGTGGACAATTTCAACAGAAAGTAGGAAACCATAAAAATGAACAAAATCTGGCTACCAGTATTAAAAAAAACTCTAAAATCAAGACAGTAAATAAAGAACAACACTCTGAAAACAGGAATTCCAGACATGAATCAATCAAGGCCAGCTAACACCTCTGAACAAAGGATTCCCCTAGGCAGGAAGAAGTCAGGCCTTGAAGCTGGCAAGGCTATTAATGCTAAATCAAGGTGATTACTGTAATTACAAGATTCACACTGGCCTCCAACAGACAAAAGTTCCTTCTTCCACTCTGGACCTTCCACAGATATATAAACCTTCCTGACTTAGTTTCCAATATACCTCACAACTTTGAAGGATGCCTGCCATATATGTGGGTGGAACCTCAGAAGAGAATGCTTCTAGAACATGGCCATACAGCCTGGAAAACTCACAACAACACAACATTCAACAAACCCCACATTAAAAATGAGATGTTTTTAAAAGTGGGCTAAAATCTAATAAGGATGATTGAAATACCAGCATCAAAAAGCATATCATTAAGAGATGCTCTCCAACAGAAAATCAACACTCAAAGTCCTATTTAAATAGAAAGATCTTGCTTCTGACAGAAAGAAAGCAAAGAGAGAGCTAAGCTAATGTCCTGTTGCAAGGAGTTTCACCACATGGCAGCAGCCACAAAAAGACTCTTTCCTGTGTTCTTATCAAACATCAGTGTGATGTTGGTGGGACTGAAGCCCTCCCCTAAGGAGTGTAGAATTTGGGCAGGATCATATTGGGAGATATGGTCTTTCAAGCAACCTAAATCTAAGCCTTGAACACAAAACTAAAACCTGACATGGATTCACCATCAATTAATGGGAAAGAAAACAGCTACCACTGGTTAGAGGTCTCTAAATAGAAGCAATTTTTGGCAAATATAACATAGGAAGTGGCACTCAGCTTCAAGCACTCTAATGATGAAAATTAGTTTGCACTGATATCATTGGTTGAGTATTCCAAGTATCTCACACATGTTTTAATTTCATCCCTTGCAATAACCTAATTACTACTGTCCCCATGTTACAGACTGCAAAATGAGATGGTTTTTCTGGACTAAAACACAACTAGGAATAAATGCATTACAATAAGAGCAATAACCTATAGTACAGCTTTTCCTTTCCTTTCCTTTCTTTGGCGTTTGTGTTTGTGTGAATATTACTTTTTAAAGGCAGTATAATGATAGGCTTCTTAAATGTTTAGTCATTGCTCCTAAAATATTTTTTGAGGCATCACTTTTGGCCTCTGAGGGGTATTTTGCCTTATATTTAAATGCATTTTCAATAACAAGAGGACGAAAAAAAGTTGTTACTAATGCATCATTTCTCAATGATGGCATGTGACTCATCATGAAGGAATAAAAGTAATGAATTATGTGTTTTTAATAGCTTGGAAATTCCAAACTCTGGTCTAAACCCTGCAGACTAGGACACGGAACAATGCCTTCAAACTATAGGAAAGGAGATTCCACCTGAACATCAGGAAGAACTTCCTCACTGTGAGGGCTGTTCGGCAGTGGAACTCTCTCCCCCAGACTGTGGTGGAGGCTCCTTCTTTGGAAGCTTTTAAGCAGGGGCTGGATGGCCATCTGTCGGGGGTGCTTTGAATGCGATTTCCTGCTTCTTAGCGGGGGGTTGGACTAGATGCCCATGAGGTCTCTTCCAACTCTACTATTCTATGATTCTATGAAACCCACCTAGCATGTTTATAGGTATTATTTTTGTGCTAGCCTTCCCTAACTTGGTGTATATTGGACTACAGACCCCATCATCCCTGGCTTGCAGAATCTGGGATGAATGCAAGACTTTAACTTGTAGCCATGCGTACAAAAGGTAGGGGTGTGGGATTTAAAAACAGAACTTCCTGATTCAGCCATATAGCTTAGCTTGTACTTACAGATCGTGTCTCTTTCATGATTGGCTGTGGTTTGGAGTTAGAACAAAATCTGGTTGTCAATGGCAAAACTAGTGCAATCCAGACTGTGAGCTTCTAGGATTTACATTTAGAAAAATAGGGGAAAAAAAAGAGGGGACAGGACAGGACTGAAATTTATCAACTACTTAAGAGCAAGTTCCACTGAATACAATGGAATGTATTTATGACTACATTAATGTATGTGTCAATTTTCTAATCATCTGTTGACTTATGGCAACCCTATGAATTTCATAAGGTTTTCTGTATTTCAGAAGAAGAAAAAGTGAAGGCAGACTTTGGTTTTTCAAGAAGGGACCATATGCAGTACCTTAGAAAAACCACAAGATGTCTCTTGAAACCGGCATTTGAACATGAGATCCAAACATGTTTCAGAACAATAACAAGAACTCTGAGTTCATCCAGGATCCTAAACTGAAAGGTTGTTTTCTTTACTAGAAGTAAAGTGGTGCTACTGTTTGGTCTAAATCTCATGCTTCCAGATATTTGGGGTTAGAAATCCCTCAGCATTGGCTATGCTGAAGGAAGTTGATAGGGATGATCAAGGGTCTGGAGAACAAGCCCTGTGAGGAGCGACTGCATGTTTAGCCTGCAAGAAGAGAAGGCTGAGAGAAGACATGATGAGGGCCATGTATAAAAACGTGGGGGGAAGTCATAAGGAGAAGGGAGCAAGCTTGTTTTCTGCTGCCCTGGAGACTAGGATGCAGAACAATGGCTTCAAACTACAGGAAAGGAGATTCCACCTGAACATTAGGAAGAACTTCCTGTAGAAAGAGCTATTCAGCAGTGGAACTCTCAGTCCCGGAGTGTGGTGGAGGCTCCTTCTTTGGAGGTTTTTAAACAGAGGCTGGATGGCCATCTGTTGGGGATGCTTTGAATGTGATTTTCCTGCTTCTTGGCAGGGGGTTGGATAGGATGGCTCATGAGTTCTCTTCCAATTTGATGATTCTATGATTGAATTCCACCCATCTGAAAACTAGTATGTTGGAAAAAGTAGTTTTGCAGTATGGCAGAGCTGCTTGTAATGGAGAGTGCAGTCATGAATCTGATGCCAAAACACACCCACACACCATATGACAGGGCCAAAATATTAGAGAATGGAAGCCAATTGAGTCTTGCCCTGGATTGGGATGGCTTTTTGAACCAAGACTATCCACTATAAAGGTTGCAACTGGGAAGGAGTAAAAAAAATGTAAAGTTTGTATTTCCTTTTAACTTAAAAAAAAAAACCTGTACTGCCCCTCTGTTTCTGAATTACTACTAACTGTCTTTTAGCAGTCTCCATGTTGATAGTGTTCTGTTGAATTTCAATAAACTGAAGGCCAGTGTGGTATAGAGTCATTGGACTATGATTCTGGAGAGGAGGGTTTGAATCTGCCATGGAAACCTGCTGAGTGGCCTTGGGAAAGTCACACTTTCTCTGCCTCAGGGAAAGGCAAACCCACTTTGAATAAATCTTCTGAAGAAAGCCCTTGATAGTCACCCTAGGGCCATGATACATCTGAAATGACTTGAAGGCACATAACAACAAAAAGTAACAAGAATCTCTATATCAATGAGTGTATTTTCTGACCATACATCTGGATGATTGGCTCACTGTAAAAGCACTCATTATCCTCACATAGAGGCAAATTCTCGGCAGAAAGGTACTTACAGGTTCTAAATGACCAAGCAAGTGATCTAGGATGACCACAAAACCTACTGAAACAGTCTGTTCCAGTATACTATGCCTACAATCTATTTGTAACAATTGAACACAGTAAAGACACACTGTTCATAGTCGTTGATCTGGTGTCAGGAGGCTCATTAAAACATGGCCTAGATGCTAAGGTTTCTATGTTCAATTCCTATTATTTTCAGAGAGCAAGCAGGCCTTGCAAGGACCTCAGCCTGAAAAATGCAGTACAGAGACTTGGAGCAGATACTATGGAGCCAGTTACGGAAGTGAAATGTGTATAAAGCAAAATCATCTGTAAAAGGCTTCCTTCAACCTATACAGTTTGAAGATTGCTGAAGGATTCAGTTGCTATCAATAATGAGAACTCTTCCAGTATCTTTGAAATACCCTGAAAGAAGTTATGACTTTCTGCTGCAGGAAGACCAGCAAACTTTTCTTCGTAGTTGGATTATGTAGGAGCCCCCAGTGGTGCAGCATATTAAAACGCTGAGCTGCTCAACTTGCAGACTGAAAGGTTGCAGGTTTGAATCCAGAAAACGGAGTGAGCACTTGTTCTTAGCACCAGCTTCTGTCAACCTAGCAGTTCGAAAACATGCCAATGTGAGTAGATCAATAGGTTCCATTCCAGTGGGAAGGTAACGGCGCTCCATGCAGTCATGCCGGCCACATGACTTTGGAGGTGTCTACGGACAACGCCAGCTCTTCGGCTTAGAAATGGAGATGAGCACCAACCCCCAGAGTCAGGCACGACTAGACTTAATGTCAGGGGAAAACCTTTAAGTTTACCTTACCTGGATTGTGTCTTCCATTTCCCGTGTGTTGCAGGACTTGTGTGGGGAACTATCCTGATTCGTTTTAGAAGTAGTTCTGCAAGCCATAGAGACCTGCAATTGTTTGCTGCCTGACCATAATAATTGATTTTTAACTCAATGTTAAGAAACAACTGACTCAACAGGATGAAATGCCTGAATGGACTCAGCCTACTGTCCCCACTTCTTTTGAATTGTTAACAGAGGCAGCTTCTGGACCCACATCAATGGAGCAAAGCATCCACTCTGGGTTTTAGTCTGAACTTTAAAAGAACTACTCAAGGTGTAAACCCCATTTAGGGATCAGGTTTCAGGAACTTGGATAACTCATAGTTTGAATTTTAGATTAAAACTTGGAGTACATTCACGATCACTAGTTTCTGGACACATGAGAGAAGCAAGGTTGCCATCCCAAATTGATGCTATTTAAGACTGATTCATCCCAAGTGGGTGCCCATTTAAGATTAATTCATACCATTGTGCTTGTCAGAGTACAAGGTGGTTGTAAATCAAAGGGCTGTAGAATAGTCAATCCAGTCCAAGTCAGACACTGTTAATCCCAATCCTGCAAGAAGAAGGGAAAAAAGAGAGCAAGGTTACGAACTACTCTAGAAGTCATCGCACTGAGTCAGTAATTTAGAAAAACGAAGACACAAGAGTCATCCATTGTTTCCAGTCCAGTGTCAAGAGAACACTGGGGCCTATGAAGCCTTTCCTTATCTCTCCTGAAATCTTCAAAGGAAGGGGGTTTCTCCATGAATCTGCCATATCCTGTTGGAGTTTATAAACCACCAGTTGCTACAGCCCTCAGCTTCTCAAGCTCAGATGCAGCTATTTGGAGCCACAAACTCCAGACAATCTGACTCCTCTATATTTGATTCTTCAGATTCCAGAGACCTGGCAGTTTTGATGTCTGGAAAAAGTAGTGAATCTAATCTGCAGTTTAGACCAAACTTTAATGGAACTCCAAGGTGTGAAATTTGGAATGGAGGGTAGAGTTCAACATTTTGGATAGCTCCTTCAAAGTTCAAACTAGGCCTTAAAGTGGATTTACTGCTCCCAATTAAATCGAAGCCCTCAGCAAGATGGTGTTCCATCAAATCTAGTGCAGCAGGCTAGTTTAGGGATACTAGGACAAGGGAAGTGGGACCCAAAACTCTCCTCCAAGGAAGTGAAATATCTGGAGAATTAAGGAGGAACTTAAGTAACTGCCTCCCCCCGCCCTCAGTGGTGCAATGGGTTAAACCCTTGTGCCAGCAGATTGCTGACTTGAAGGTTGAGTTGCTGACCTGAAGGAAGCCGGTTCGAATCCAACCCAGGGAGAGTGCTGATGAGCTCCCTCTCTCAGCTCTAGCTCTATGCAGGGATATGAGAGAAGCCTCCAACAAGGATTGTAAAACATCAAACATCCGGTCATCCCTTGGGCAACATCCTTGCAAACAGCCAATTCTCTCACACCAGAAGTGACTCGCAGTTTCTCAAGTCGCTCTGACATGAAAAAACCTGCCCCCACCAGCATTTGCTACCTCACATAAGTGCCTCATAGTAGTACTAGTCTGATACATATCATTTGAACATTTTGGGCAATTATGGGATTGTATTTCTCTGAATAAATTAATGCAACTCTAATGCTGAGATGCTTGCCTATCATTGTAATTGCTCACTAGAACTCAAAGTAAGAGTGTTGGACTCTTACTCTGAAAGACTAGGGCTCAAATCCCTGCTGAACAATTGAAACCCACTTGGACAAGTCACATCTCCTGAGCCTCAGATGAATGTAGAGACAACACCCCCCCCCCCCCCCGCCCTTAATAAAAGAAACTCTATGATGGCCATATACACTGCAGAAAGATAATGAAGGATCAGTACATAACTTTCATTTGACTAACATTTCCATAGAAAGGGCTAAATCCAACTGGAATCCCTAGCTAGAATGAATCCACTAAATCAAAGGTACTTCCTTAAGGGTGGATTTACCAATTTTCCATTGATTGATGGATCTACTCTAGTTGAGGAGCCCTTGCTGGTGCCGCGGATTAAACCACTGAGCTGCAGAACTTGCTGACCAAAAGATCAGCAATTCGAATCCAGGGAGCAGGATGAGCTTCCGCTGTTAGCCCCAGCTTCTCCCAACCTAGCAGTTCGAAAACATGCAAATGTGAGTAGATCAATAGGTACAGCTCCAGTGGAAAGGTAGCGACACTCCATGTAGGAATGCCAGCCACATGATAATGAGGTATCTACGGGCAATGCCGGCTCTTCAGCTTAGAAATGGAGATGAGCACCATCCCCCAGAGTCAGACACAACTAGACTTAATGTCAGGGGGAAACCTTTACCTTTTCACCTACTCCAGTTGGGATTCATAAACAAATTTGATCCAAAATAAACTTGTTGTTTGGAGTCTGGGACAAGAATGATTAGATGCATGCTGTTTTGAACCTTCGGCTTGGAGCTCCTACTGGTGTGTAAACTCCAGTTTAACTAGATTGTGAGTGTTGGTGGATTAAGAAGCATGATCTTCAGAAATGAGTTATGAGAACAACCTGAAACCATAATCGGTTTCACTCAGTCCAGAGCCCTTTACATATGTACTCAACTGTTGATATTCTGGGTGGAAAAAGTCTCTAGAGGTAAGAGGAATTAATTAATTCTATATTCATAAAGTGTTGAGAACTAATTATATGTAGATCTGCAGGCTCCAAAGTAAAAGAGAGTGAATCTTTTCATTACATTGTTGCTGGGAGTTTTCATAATTTCTCTGGCCTAGGAATGTCATGTTTTGAGCCTGATGAGGGAATTCAAAGATGACTGTAGGGCTAAGAAGAGATGTACCATGCAAAACAGGTTAGTACTGTTCCACTCCCTGCCCATAACATATATTTTAAACATAAGCACACAACTTGGACACCATACACTATGGGTATGTTGGCTGGAAATGGTAAGACTTGTAGTTCAACAAGTCCTGTAAGCATCCAGTTAGAGAAGGTTTCCCTACAGTGCCCTGTTAATGAAAGGACTTAGTTTTGGATGTGATACCAAGGCCTTGCTTTTCTTTCTGTAAATGTATCCTTCCTTACAAATAGTATTAATTCTGTTTTACTTCAGTGGATAATATCCTTAGTGAGGGTGATCTTCGGCCTCTTCCACACAGCTGAATAAAATCCCACATTATTTGCTTTGAACTGGAATATATGGCTGTGAGGACTCGGATAACCCAGTTCAAAGCAGATATTGTGGGATTTTCTGCCTTGATATTCTGGGTTATATGTCTGTGTGGAAGGATCCTAAGTGTTTAAATAAATAATTCAATGGAGCCCAGCTGAACTGAGAAAGAAGTAATTCTATTCCTATACTACAGACTTGTGTACTTGCAAAAAATATAAATGATAGATACCTCCACACAATTTAAATCATTTGTTGTATTTTGGGGATATATAAGGTACTGAAGGGGGAAGAGAGATAAACGTTTTAAAAAACACAAGCAGCCAACCAGCAGAAAGTTGGATCTAGCATTATGCCCAAATCCTAGATGGTAGATCCAATAAAAGTAGACCCATTGAATCAGAGGGTAAGGCAATACTTACACAAATTTCATTGATTTTTATAGGACTCTTCTGGGGCCCTTCTACACTGCCATATAATCCAGATTATCAAATCAGATTATCCACATTATCTGCTTGGAACAGGATTACCTGAGTCTACACTACCAGATAATCCAGTTCAAAGCAGATAATGTGGATTTTTATATGGCAGTGTAGAAGGGGCCCTAGTTGGATTTAACCCTCTGTGTAGCCATGTAGGAAGCCAACTTGTTCCTGCAAATACTAATTTGTTCAACAAAGAAAATGTGAAATGGGTTGGTGCTCATCTCCATTTCTATGCCAAAGAGCCATAGACACCTCCAAGGTCATGTGGCCAGCATGACTGCATGGAGCACCATTACCTTCCCGCCGGAGCGGTACCTATTGATCTACTCACATTGGCATGTTTTCGAACTGCTAGGTTGGCAGAAGCTGGAGCAACAGCAGGCGCTCACTCCGCTCCCAGGATTTGAACCTGCAACCTTTCCATCTGCAAGTTCAGCAGCTCAGTGCTTTAACACACTTTGCCATCGGGGCTCCTCTCAACAGTATAGTTCTCCGTCAATTATTTCTTTGTCTTATTTTTGCAAAGAGAGAGTGATGCAGTTTCTTTTAACTGAATTTATTTTTATTTTTGTGAACAGTTAGTTGTCTTAAACACAGATACTTTATTTTATAATTACTAATGCATATTATAGCATTTAAAGAACTTTGAAAATATCATAGCTAATTTCTGCACATTTTGTTTTCCTCTGCTGATAGGGCTGAGGGTGAGAGCTCAAATCAAATAGGGATGCGGTTGTATCTATCATTTACATTATAGATTCGTAATGGCAATGGATAGGCAAAACAAATGATTTAAATTGTGCAACTAGATGGCAGTTTTCATGAAAAAAATATTTCATTGGAACAATATTTCAAACTATGGAATTTATATTATTCAAAGAAGATATGTGAATTAAAAGCAACAAGGCAGGGTCTCAGCAAAGGAAGGACTTGACTGTGGGTCAGGAAACAACCAGAGACAAGTCCTCCTTCCAGCTGGTACCTCTGTTTTCGTGGACAGCAGAGGCAAAGAGCATATAGAGGCCTCAATCCAATTCATAATCTCTGGTAGAACAGATCCATTGAATCAATTAAATGTATGTAAGTGTTTTTACTATTTTAATTTTTGTGAGTTTATTCTAACTGGGTTTAACAAGTGAATCTGTACCAGAACTCTAGAAGTGCATGCAGTTCTAGGCATTGCTTTGATTTTCTTCTGGTTGACTAAGTGGACTTGGCCCTGCGGTGAAATTCCCTACCTCCTATCAAATGTAGCAAACAGGTTTTGAAATTTGACATACTTACTTTGGTCTCTGATTTAACAACATCACCCCCCACCAAAAATAATTATCTTCAAAGAACTCCTGAAGTTGGCTTTCTTTGACATTTGTTGAGTGATTTGCTGAAGTCCAACCCACATGCAATGAAGATCATAGCTGCCTGTCACAAGAAAAAGTCAATACCTTGACTTGGTTGATGAGAGAATAATAAACACATCAAAAAAATTAAAGGGGAGAAGGGTTGGCTAACTAAACTCTACCAACATCTTCAGAAACCTCATGAATCTTTACAGAAAAATTGCGATATCCTCCCTGTTAGACTTGCTGAAGATACAGTTTCCCAGGCCCTTTTCATCATTTCCTGCTCATCCTCAGAATTCTATTTTCCATGTGTGAAATAATATGTTTATGATCCCATGCACAGAGCTGAAATTGTTTGGTGAGGAACTGCAGATGGATCAGGAGACATTCTCCATCCCCACGTCCACTGCAGGATCCACTCTACCATTCCCAACATATCTTCCTGGCCTCTTGTTCGAAAGAAATTTTGAATTATTTTTGCATGTTTTGATTCCTTCCCCCTCCACTTTTTTTTGAGGGATAGTCTGGGGGAGGTGGGGGGGGGTCAAACTCATTTTCATTGAGGGCCATATTAGCCTTATGTTTGCCTTCAAAGGAACACTCAATACATGAATGGAGAATCCATGGACAATAGTAATAAAAACTGTATTTGTATCCCACCCTATCTCCCCACCTTAAATCAAAAAATAGTTTTCTAAGATCTACAGAGATATTCGCAGGAACACCTCAGAAAGCGAGAGTCCAAAAGTGGCAGGCTAAAACCTCAAGCCATGGCTGATACCGAATTAGAGACTCCGTCCTGGGCACACAGAAAACTGGGCAACTTAGAAGGCGATGAACAGACTGTGCTTTAGAACCACGAGATACAGAGCCAACCTTAAGAAATGGGGCTACAAAGTGAAGTCCATGACATGAGAGTGGGGAGAAGAGCAAACCACTGACCATTGACTACAATGCAACCTGAGCCCTGCCACATGCACAATGGAGGGTCTTCTCACAGTGACATCAGAGGCACACCAAGTGGCCAGCTACTGGTCAAAGTTTTTTCTTTAACTTTGTGTTTTCAAATAGATTACAACTTGTACCCTCAATTCGCTTCTGACACGATAACTAACTCTATCTCCCCAATGGGGATTCAGGGCAGCCAACAACATATAACAGCAGTATTTAGTTCCACATAATAAAACCAACTAATAAGCAAGATCTACCATAAATTGAAAAATAACACAGACAATAATGAGACATTACCACCAAGTTAGACAACACACTAAAATTACATTTAAACTCAGCTATTATATGAAGACATACAAGTTTTTGAAATTAGTAAAAAATTTTTTACAAAGGGCCAACTATATATATATACAGTAGAGTCTCACTTATCCAAGCCTCGCTTATCCAAGTTTCTGGATTATCCAAGCCATTTTTGTAGTCAATGTTTTCAATATATCGTGATATTTTGGTGTTAAATTCATAAATACAGTAATTACAGCATAACATTACTGCATATTGAACTACTTTTTCTGTCAAATTTGTTGTATAACATGATGTTTTGGTGCTTCATTTGTAAAATCATAACCTAATTTGATGTTTAATAGGCTTTTCCTTAATTCCTCCTTATTATCCAAGATATTCGCTTATCCAAGCTTCTGCCAGCCCGTTTAGCTTGGATAAGTGAGACTCTACTGTATATATATTATACATAGTGGCCAATGCTTTTTACTTGTTACCCAGTGTTTGGGTCTCCAGATGTCATTGAATACCTTTTGATTATCCACTAGGCAGCACCTGTGACTCTGAAGTTGGGGAAAGATTAAAGGACATTTAAACCTCAGGCATCATATCCACAGACCTGGTACCTAAATTCAGATTTCTCTTGCCTGACTAAGCAGAACAAACTGCAGCCTTCTACCCTGTGACAACTCCCATCAGCTCTAGTCATGATGTCTAATAATGAGAAATACAGGAGGCGTAGTTCAGATATTTGGAGGATCACATAAAATTGCATGGTGAGCTGGATTTGACTTGCAGGCTGGATTTGACTCTTGTCTGTTGGAAGTGTGAGTGTTGCAGTTAATCACCTTGAGTAGCACCAAAAAGCCTTGCAGCTTCAAAGCCTGGCTGCTTCCTGCCTGAGGGGATCCTTTGTTGGGAGGTGTGAGCTGGCCCTGATTGTTTCATGTCTGGAATTCCCCTGTTTTCAGAGTATTGTTCTTTATTTACTATCCTGATTCCCTCAGGGAGGAATCTGCCAGGCTTTGAAGCTGCAAAACCATTCAATGCTAACCAAGGTGGCCAATTGCACCATTCACACTTGCCTCCAACAGACGAGAGTTCTTTCTCCCACCTTGGACTTTCTTCAGCTATATAAACCCCACTTGCCTAGTTTCCAGCAGACCTCATAACCTCTGAGGATGCCTGCCATAGATGTAGACAGAACCTCAGGAGACAACTGTAACGCTTCTTCCGTTTTGGAGGGCTCAGAGAAGGAACTTGCGTCAAGAATGCTCAGGCTCTGAGAGTCAAGGATACATCTCTTCTGAGATTTCTGTTTGCAGGGCGAATTAAAAGATGTCACAAAACCAAGATGTGTCTTGGCCTCAAACCATTCTTTCGCTCGCCTTTTGTGAAAGAAACCAGGAGGGAAGGGTTGCGTCGGCGCTGGAGAATGGATGCGGTTTGACGCCGCTTTCTCTGTCTCGGCTCAATGCGATGCAACGGTGGGAGTGGTGGTCTTCCGCGGTCTAGCGCCTTCTCGGCCAGAAAATACTGAAAAGACAAGTCTCGCGATTCCGTAGCTTTGAGCCTCGTCGTGTCAAACTGCATTCCTGCTACAAAGCAGATGTGCCCTTCATTCCCGTCAACGGAGCGGGGGAGTTGAAACTGATTTCGTTTGAAAGAGAGCTCTTTCCACGCCAAAAACGAAACTACGTCCATTTGGTGAAACTCCTCAACTCCCTAAAACTTGAACAGAATTAACCTTGTGTTATCGAAGGATTTCATGGGTTGCTGTGAGTGATCCGGGCTGTATGGCCATGCTCCAGAAACATTCTCTCCTAACGTTTCGCCCACATCTATGGCAGGCATCCTCAGAGGTTGGGAGGTCTGTTGGAAACTAGGCAAGTGAGGTTTAATACATCAGTGGAATAATGTCCAGGGTGGAGGAAGAACTCTTGTCTATTGGAGGCGGTGTGAATGTTGCAATTAGCTACCTTTATTAGCATTAAATAGCTTGGCAGCTTCAAGGCCTGGCTGCTTCTTGCATGGGGGAATCCTTTGTTGGCCCTGATTGATTCATGCCAGGAATTCCCCAGTTTTCAAAGTGTTCTTCTTTATTTACTGTCCTGATTTTAGAGTTTTTTTTAAAAAAAATACTGGTAGCCAGATTTTGTTCATTTTCATAGTTTCCAACAAAGGATTATCTCAGGCAGGAAGCAGCTAGGCCTTGAAGCTGCAAGGCTATTCAATGCCAATCAAGGTGGCCAATTGCAATAGTCACACCTGCCTCAAACAAACTAGTTCTTTCTCCCACCCTGGACATTATTCCACAAAGATATAAACCCCACTTGCCTAGTTTTCCAACAGACCTCACTACCTCTGAGGATGCCTGCCATAGATGTGGGCGAAAGGTCAGGAGAGAATGCTTCTGGAACATGGCCATACAGCCCGGAAAACTCACAGCAACCCAGAATTAACCGCTCAGCGAATCGTAGGGACTTCAAATCACATCGTCCCGGGACACATAACGAGGGGTTGTCAATACCTGAAACTCCGGCTCAGGACATTGTTTTTCCTCAACTTCTTTCCCTGCTTCACTTGATCTAACTTTTCTCCTGGAAATACAAAGCTCGGAAGCCTTGCGTTGTTTGGACTTCAGAGCCCAGTCTGCTTCAGCCGGCATGGATCGGCCACCTCTCGGGGGATTTTGAGACTTCGAGTAGTTTCCTAAAATGAACGTACAGTGGTCCTTTGGTATCCACTGAGGTTTGATTCCATCTTCCACGTGGATACCGAAATCCATGAATGCTCAAGTCCTATTATTACACTATCAAATAAAATTTGGGAAAAAACTTCCTGGTTTGAAAGTGTTCTTTCCTGTTTAACTCTGTAGTACTTACTTGGAAAGTAGTTGTTATACTCCATAAACTTCGTTTTGTGGCTGCACAAACCATGCTGAATTGGTTGAGACTCACTGAAAAAATATAGCAAAAGGTGATGCAGGATGTCCCGCAAAAAAAAGGTATTTTTCCGGTTAATAATTTTTTTTCATGTGTTGTCAAAGGCTTTGATGGCCGAAATCACAGGGTTGTTGTGTGTTTTCTGGGCTGCATGGCCATGTTCGAGAAGCATTCTCTCCTGACGTTTCATCCACATCTATGGCAGGCATCCTCAGAGGTTGTTGAGGTCTGTTGGAAACTAGGCAAGTGGAGTTTATATATCTGTGGAAGGTTCGGGGTTGGAGAAAGAACTCTTGTCTGCTTGCGGCAAGTGTGAATGGGGCAATTGGCCAGACTGACTAACATTGAATAGCCTTGCAGCTTCAAAACCTAGTTGCTTCCTGACTGGCAGTTTCAAGGCCTGGCTGCTTCTTGCATGGGGGAATCCTTTGTTGGGAGGTGTTAGCTGGCCCTGATTGATACTTGTATGGAATTCCTCTGTTCTCTGAGAGTTGTTCTTTATTTACTCTCCTGATTTTAGCGTTTTTAAAATACTGGTGGCCAGATTGTGTTCATTTTCATGGTTTCCTCCCTTCTGTTGATATTGTCCACATGCTTGTGGATTTCAGTGGCTTCTCTGTGTAGCCTGACATGATGGTTGTGAGAGTGGTCCAGCATTTCTGTCTTCGCAAATAATATGCTGTATCCAGGTTGGTTCATTGAAAAAATATAGCAAAATCTGCTTCAGGATTAATAACATTTTAATAAAAGGTTAATAAACTTTCCCATCTTTTTATAAGATAACCAATTCGGAAATGACATTTATAACCCAGGGACAAAAATCATCCTTCGTGTCAGGAGCGACTTGAGAAACTGCAAGTCGCTTCTGGTGTGAGAGAATTGGCCATCTGCAAGGACGTTGCCCAGGGAACGCCCGGATGTTTAGATGTTTGACCACCCTGTGTTATCATACAATGGTGAGTAGTGAAATGGTTTCTTTCCATGATATAAAACATCCAAATCAAGATTTGCTTTTGGTATTTTCATTTTAAAAACTATTTTTAATCTTGGTTGATTGAATCAGTGGTTGCAGAATCGAGGGAGGGTTTATTTCGTGGCGTGGTTTGCTTTGCAAGATGAATTCAGAGGAGGTTTGCTCCGAGGTTGAGAGGGTGAGACTTCCCCAAGGATGTCAGTCAAACCCTAGTCGTCCAGAGAGCAACTACACTGTAGAATGGATGTATATTGATACTACGTTCACCATGGGTCGGTGCTATGGAATCACTGCAGTTGCAGCCTTTTCAGCCTCCCCAAACTAAAACTTCCAGGATCCCATAGCATTGAGCGATGGCATCGCAAGTGGTGTCAATCTGCATTCATTCTACAGTGTAGACGCACCCCAAATCCAGCATTCAAACCTTATCGTAGCTCAGAAAACGTGTTGAAGGCTTTCATGGCCGGAATCTCCGGGCTGTATGGCCATGTTCCAGAAGCATTCTCTCCTGACGTTTCACCCACATCTATGGCAGGCATCCTCAGAGGTTGTGAGGTTGTTGAAAACTAGGCAAGTGGGATTTATATATCTGTGGAAGGTCCAAGGTGGGAGAAAGAACTCTTGTCTATTAGAGGCAAGTGTGTATGTTGCAATTGGCCAGCTTGATTAGCATTGAATAGCTTTTCAGCTTTAAGGTCTGGCTGCTTCCTGCCTGGGGGAATCCTTTGTTGTGAGATGTTCGCTGGCCCTGATTGATTCATGTCAGGCATCCTCAGAGTTCTGGAGAAACGGAAACTCTCAGGAAATCTGACAAAAGGAGCAGATAGATGGAGGAGCGGAGACTTTCTGAAACTTAACGTCAGAAACCTTGCACTTCCTCAACTCGACCGGCAGAGGGCGCGTCCCCCTTGCAAATGGCCTCAAACCGAAGCCAATTCCTGAGTCCCAAGGATGGTTTGGTGTGTATGTGTGTGTCCTTTGAAATAAACTTCACAACAAGGATCCCGGCGTCAAAAACTAAGGAAACCGGCCCCTGGAGAAGTTGGAGGAGGGAATGGACGAGCCGAACTCGGATTGTAATGTACACAAGTGTAGAAAAACAAGACTTGGTTGTGTGGAAGAGCTTCTGAATAGCATCTACACCAGGCATGGGCCAGCTTGGGCCCTCCCTCCAGGTGTTTTGGACTTCAACTCCCACAATTCCTAACAGCCGGTAGGCTGTTAGGAATTGTGGGAGTTGAAGTCCAAAATACCTGGAGGGAGGGCCCAAGCTGGCCCATGCCTGGTCCCTTGCTAACCCAAGCTCCTTTGACCCCATAGCCTCCAGCCATAGCAGTTCAAGTGGTGCCAAATTCTCCAGCCCCCTTCCTTCTAGCCCTAGACCCGCTCCATCCTCCTCACCCCCTAAAAGAAACGGTCACGTGTTCCTCTCTCTCTCCCCCCCCACCCCACCACACACACACCTTTCGAGTGGGAGGGGGCTGAACAAAGCTATTTCCAATTACTGGAATCATTTCCTGGGAGATGAGTTTCTTAATCGCTTCATCCTTTATTGACTTGACTTCTAATATTTAGCTTGTGCTTTTTTCGCGAGGGGTGGGGGGGGGGAGTAGCTCTACCGTCACGTCCCGAAGTCTTTTTTGAATAGCCAGAAGGAAGGAAAGAAGGAAGGAAGGGAAGAGAAAGAGGCACCAATTTGGTCGTGAAAAAAAGGGAGACGTGACTTGAATGCAGCCGCTCTTGGGCCCGGAAAGTTACCTCGCTCCCGATTATTTTGCGTGGGAAGGAGTCACGCAAAAAAACGAGTTTAGTTTCACGGCAAAAAGGCCATGTGAAAGTTTGAGGGATGGGTTTTGCTGTGAGTTTTCCAAGCTGTATGGCCCTGTTCCAGAAGCATTCTCTCCTGACGTTTCACCCACATCTATGGCAGGCCAGGCATCCCCAGAGATTGTGAGGTCTGCTGGAAACTAGGCAAGTGGGGTTTATGTATCTGTGGAAGGCCCAAGGTGGGAGAAAGAACTCTTGTCTATTAGAGGCGAGTGTGACTGTTGCAATGGCCAGCTTGATTAGCATTGAACAGCTTTTCAGCTTTAAGGTCTGGCTGCTTCCTGCCTGGGGAAATCCTTTGTTGTGAGGTGTTAGCTGGCCCTGATTGATTCATGTCTGGAATTCCTCTGTTTTCTGGGTGATGTTCTTTATTTGCTGTCCTGATTTTTGAGGGATGTTTGCGTTTCCTGCTGATTTTTTAAAACCAGCGGGTGCAGTCCCACATTATCTGCTTTGAACTGGAATATATGGCAGTGTGGACTCAGATAACCCAGTTCAAAGCAGATATTGTGGGCTCTTCCGCCTTGATATTCCGGGTTACATGGCTGTGTGGAAGGGCCCCCAGTAACACAATTTTTGTTCTTGGGTTATAAATGTCATTTCCTAATTGGTTCTATCTCACACACACACACACACAAAAACATGGAGAAAGTTTATTAAACTGCAAAAACCTTGTTTTTGCGGAAAGGACATCCTGCAGCACATTTTGTTCTAGCTTTTCAAGGAATATCTGATAGAGTCTCAACCAATTCAACACAGTTTGTGACAGTCTCAAACACGAGGTTTCTGAAGTATCACAACTACTTTCAAAGTAAGGACCACACAATTAAACAGGAAGGAACACTTGCAAACCAGGAAAAGATTTTGTTTCAAATTTTCTTGCATAGTGTTATTGGCTGCCAATTTCCTACTAACCTTAGTGGATGCAGGATCAGAACCCTTCAAAAGACAGCCTAAATAGCCTAAAATAGCTACACTCTAGAACAGTGGTTCTCAACCTGTGGGTCCCCAGGAGTTTGGGCCTACAGCCCCCAGAAATCCCAGCCAGTTTACCAGCTGTAAGGATTTCTGGGAGTTGAAGGCCAAAACATCTGGGGACCCACAGGTTGAGAACCACTGATCTAGAATGAATGCATTTTGGTCCCACTTGGCTGTGATATCGTGGGAGTTTTAGCTGGACATAATACTTTTAGACTTCACTGCTAAAGAGGGCTGGTGTTAGGTTTCATCGTTGGACTGCACAAGTTTGTGGTGTCATCAAATTTCTAGTCCTCAATGAGTAGCTAGACTAGAGACAGGGTTATGCTGAGGGATTCCTTCCCCCACATTCCTATGCATGTTTCCCAACAGGGTTTTATCTTTGTTTTTACTGCTAGCCACTGTCTCCTCCCCTTTGATGACTTATTAATGGGATTTCTGTGAAGGAATTTCCTCTTAAGTTGAAAACTGCCCTGGGTTGACCATGCAGTCTCCACCATTTTAAGCTCTTCTGCTTTTCCTCTCTCACTTGGCCTCTCTCTAGGCCAGTGGTTCTCAACCTGGGGTCCCAGATGTTTTGGTAAACCAACTGGCTGGGATTTCTGGGAGTTGTAGGCCAAAAACATTTGGGGACCCACAGGTTGAGAATTTATTTATTCATTTATTTATTTACAGTATTTATATTCCTCCCTTCTCACCCCAAGGGGACACAGGACGGATCACAATATACACATACAAGGCAAACATTCAGTGCCATATGAACAGAGAGACAGAGACTGTTGGGTTATCTAGCAATCATGCATGCATTTTCAATGTGGGATGGTTTATGTAGTTTGTTTGTTGCTTAGTAACCTGAACCAAAGCTGTATTCCAGAGTTGATGGCACCAATTTAGGGGTTTTGCATGTGAAGTGGGAAAGGGGAGTATCCTTTCTGGGGACATGCAGGAAGTCATGTACACCTTAAAATTTGGGGTATATAAGCGGAGACTTTCTTTTGTTCTCTCTCTCTCTTGATCCTGCCATGCTGCTTGCTGCTCTCTCTCTCTCTCTCTCTCTCTCTCTCTCACACACACACACACACACAGGGAACTTCTAACTTCCACAATGCTAAGAGATATGTAGTATCCTGATGGAGATAGGCCCTGCATGATCCTGACCTACTATATTTTGTATCCTGAACTATATTCTTTGGAAATAAGATGTTTTACCTGTATGACCAACATCATACAAGATTGTGAGTAAACATACTTTTACTATTTTACTTTTGGTGTCTCTGATGTTTATTTTATGCGCATGACTCTTTAAAGGGAAAGGGAGGCTGGCTATTTTGTTTTTCTTACCTCTGCTCACATAAACCCCTAGTCTTCTGTGTTTTTTGCTACTTTGCCCCAATATCTAACTATATTGTATCATAATCCTAACAGGTTATGATCATATTTTCTAATAGAGACAGACACAGAGGCAATTTAACCTTCTCCAGCTTCCAGCTTCCTGAGGGGATGCTCGATTCCTGCCACAGGGGGAGCAGCTGCTTCATCATCCACTGTGATGCCGACTTCCTCATACATTCCAAACGTTAAATTAGTTAAATTAGACTCCCCACATAGTGGTACCTAAATTTCCTACTTGATATATGCAACTATCTTTCGGGTTGCTTAGGTCAACAAGGAGCAGGGCTATTTTTTATTTTAATGGGCAGGTGCTCACTCCGCCAGAGGCTGGCCTCAAACTCATGACCTCTTGGTCATAGTGATTTATTGAAGCTGGCTACTAACCAGCTTGCGCCACTGCTCTAGGCAAAATGTAGCTGCATGGATATTTTTTACTTTCTTTAGAAGATGAGATTTAGTAAGCTAGCTAGCTCCAAAAGTTTTCTATCAAGAATGTATTTCTTTTTTTACTTCAATAAATATTTTTGGACCAAAGTTCTGACTCTGCAATACTGAGCCATCCTAAGGAATAGAAGCCTATTTCTTCTCATCACACACATGTTTCTGCTGGTTCTGGAGTTTACTCCTGGTACTCTGCTATGTTTTGGTGGAATTGCCCCAACTGCAGGTTATTTTTGAACTTAACAGCTCAGATTCCCCAACAGCTGGTGCCTCACTAAACTACAAACGCCAGGGTTGAACCATAGCATGGAACCATATCAATTGAAGTGCTGTCATCCATTCTACAGAAGTCCCACAGGCAGATACTTTGAAGGAACAACCTTGACAGGAGAAATCCCTACCCGATTTTCGAGGCAGGTTCAAGGGCACTTGCCACCAAACAGTTTCGACTCAATTTCAACTATTTTCAATGTGGAGTTTATTTTGGGTGGAGCAGGAGGATATATGCAAGCAGTCCAAATGAATAACAACCTGCCTGTCAAGGTTCAAAGTCTTAGTTAGCTATTTCTCCCTTTCCCTCCTAACCTTCATTCATGATTGAATGGCCTTGGGCAAGTCACACACTCTCAAGGAGAGGCCAAGGCCATTCAACCCCTCACTGGACAAATCTGGCCGAGAAAACCCCGGGATCGGTTGGCCTGAAGGGACAGCGACCTCAAGTCTCACAGCAACATTATCCCACAAGGTCAGCGCTAAATCCAGTCCAGATCAGAGGAAACCCTTAGATATGAATGGGTGATATGGGCTTGTCATGGGTCTGTTCTAGTAAACGGGAACTCCCCACGAGCTTTGGACCTTGACTTCTTGGGCTGCATCTCCCCTGTAGCATGAGTGCCCTTTGAGACCCTTTCATTGCTGTAGCTCAATGCTATCGAATCGTGGGAGCTGTAGTTTGACAAGGTCTGGAGTCTTCTTTGCCAATTTGGCGCCCCACCAAATTACAACCGCTGGGATTCCGTAGAAGTGCACTGTCACAATTAAAGTGGTCTCAAACGCATTCATTGTGCAGTGGTTGAAAACGGCAGTGGAAGAAAGACTCTGGAGTCCACGTGTTGTCCAAAGCTTTCGTGGCTGAAATCGCTGGGTTGCTCTGAATTTTCCGAGCTGTATAGCCATGTTCCAGAAGCATTCTCCCCTGACATTTCGCTCACATCTATGACAGGCATCCTCAGAAGCTGTGAGGTCTGTTGGAAACTAGGCAAGAAAGGTTTATATATCTGTGGAATAATGTCCAGGGTGGGAGGAAGAACTATTGTCTGTTGAGGGCAAGTGTGAATGTTACAGTTAATAACCTTGATCAGTTTCAAAGTCCGGCTGCTTACTGCCTGGTGGAATCCTTTGTTGGGAGGTGTTAGCTGGCCTTGATTTATTCGTGTCTGGAATTCCTCTGTTTTCTGAGCGTTGTTCTTTATTTACTGCCCTGATTTTAGAGATTTTTTAATACTGGTAGCCAGATTTTTGTTCATTTTAATGGTTTCTTCCTTTCTGTAGAAAATGACCACATGCTTGTGGATTTCAAGGGCTTCTTTTTTCATGGAAATGAACAAAATCCAGTATTAAAAGAAACCTCTAAACTAAGGCCAGTAAATAAAGAACAACACTCAGAATTTTAGAAATGAATCATTCAGGGCCAGGAAACACCTCCAAACAAAGGATTCCCATAAGCAGGAAGCACCCAGACATTGAAACTGAAAGTCTGTTCAATGCTAATCAGGATGATTAATTTAAACATTTACAGACAAGAATTCTTTCTCCCACCCTGGACGTTCCACAGATATATGAACCCCACTTGCCTAGTTTCCAACAGACCTCACAACCTCTGAGGATGCCTGCCACAGATGTGGGCGCAACGCCAGGAGAGAATGCTTCTGGAACATGGCCATACAATGTTAATGAAATTCTCCCAGCCCAGAAAAGTGACAGCAATCCAGTGATTCCGGCCATGAAAGCCTTCGAGGACACATTGACACGGGGTGTGTTTGGCGGAAGGGAGTCCTCCTTCTCACGTGTTCACTACTTTCTTTCTCGTTCTTGCCTAGGGAGAGAGCCATTGTGAGATTGGGAGAGGTGCGCAAAAAGAGGGATTTCGTTCCATCTGATTCTCATCTTTTGGAGGCAGGAGATTGCCCCAGACTTCCCATTTCTTTTCCTTCCTCCCAGGATCTCTTTTTAACCTTTCCAGGAATCACCCAGACAGCTCCAGGCACAGGAAAAGAATTACAAACCCGCACAAAGGCCACCCCACCCGTTGGCGTGACTTTGGGATCTCGGGTGGCGGGGCCCATCATGAGGCGGTCGTTTCAGAGGCAGGAGACAGCGGGCAACGTTGGTTGGGCGGCTCCAAAGTTGAGAAGATCTCTCAAGAGCCAAGTTGGCTTGAATGACATCATCTCCCTCCACGCATTCCGTTTAAATGTATACCTATTTTGTTCCCCTCCGCGTGAAAATCACTATCTATTCGATTCTTATTATATTTATCGAAGAGAGCCAGAATCCTGCCCTCTCCTTTATTCTGTAGTCAGTCAGAAAACTTAATTGTCGCTCTGTAATGTAGTGAAGGCAATTTTGTTTTCAGTCTTAGGACATATACAATGAGATCAGGACAGTAAATAAAGATCAACACTCTGAAAACAGGGGAAATCCAAATATGAAACAATCAGGGTAGCTAACACCTCCTAACAAAAGATCCCCCCCCCCCGCAGGAATCAAGCAGGCTTTGAAGCTGCAAGGCTTTTTAATGCTAATCAAGGTGATTAATTGCAACAATCACACTTGCCTCGAACTGACCAGAGTTCTTTCTCCCACCCTGGACCATACACACTTGCCCAGTTTCCAACAGACCTCACAACCTCTGAGGATGCCTGCCATAGATGTGGGCGAAACGTCAGGAGAGAATGCTTCTGGAACATGGCCAATACAGCCAGGAAAACTCACAGCAACCCAATGTTAATGACATTCTCCCATTATTTGGGCACGGCACTCTTTTGCACTTTTATTCTGAACTACTATGGAATCCAAAAAAATCTAATTTCAAGGAGTAGTGTATTTTGGATCTATCTTCCTGGTGTTGTCTACTTGGTGAAGAGTTGTTATCACAACCCTGGGTCTCACTTTCCCTTTGTTTTCCTTTTGCTTTGTTTTTCCTAGCCTCTCCGACGGTTCGTCCATCCATTTAGCGCTACACACAGATCTAACATTTTCCCTGTATCCATGGAGAGAGATCACTTGGCAGAATATCTCTGTCTGTCTCTCTGTCTCAAGGCGGATGGATCTATCGAGACGTGCGGATTACCTCATCCCATCCATTGAAAAGGACGGATGGAGAGACAGCAGGCAAAGAGATAAAACCATTCCATCCCGACAGATACAGAGAGAAAGAAGGAGACAGACAGACGAACGCCTCCGATTCGTATGGGCAGAAGAAATGCACCTAGCGCTCATGGCATCTATGCATATGTGTCTTGACCTAGAAGACAAAAAACATACACGAACAAATAAAAATCTGCTTCTTTCTCATGTTGTCGAAGGCTTTCATGGCTGGAATCACTGGGTTGCTGTGAGTTTTCCGGGCTGCATGGCCATGTTTTAGAAGCATTCTCTCCTGTTTCGCCTGCATCTATGGCAGGCATCCTGAGAGGTTGTGAGGTTTGTTGGAAACAATGCAAGTAGATTGCTGTGAGTTTTCCGGGCTGTCTGGCCATGGTCCAGAAGCATTCTCTCCTGACGTTTCGCCTGCATCTATGGCAGGCATCCTCAGAGGTTGTGAGATCTGTTGGAAACTATGCAAGTGGGGTTTTTATATCTGTGGAAGGTCCAGGGTGGGAGAAAGAACTCTCTGTTTGAGGCAGCTGTGAATGTTGCAATTGGCCAGCTTGATTGGCATTGAATGGCATATCAGCTTCAAAGCCTGGCTGATTCCTGTTTGGAGCGATTTCCTGCTTCTTGGCAGGGGGTTGGACTGGATGGCCCATGAGGTCTCTTCCAACTCTACTATTCTATGATTCTATGATTCTATGGAGGAATCCTTTGTTGGGAGGTGTTGATTGATTCATATCTGGAATTCCTCTGTTTTCAGAGTGTTGTACTTTATTTACTGTCCTGATTTTAGAGTTTTTAAAATACTGGTAGCCAGATTGTATTCATTTTCACGTTGAAATTGTCCACCTGCTTATTTATGTCAATGGCTTCTCTGTGTAGCCTGACTTGGTGGTTGTTGAGAGTGGTCCAGCCTTTCTGTGTTCTCAAATAATATGCTGTGTCCAGGTTGGTTCATCAAGTACTCTGCTATGGATGACTTCTGTGCAAGTCAGATTTACTTCTTTATTTATTGGTATATCTTCTCAGTCTATAGAAATTCCACAGCCCCCCCCCCCAATTCATGAGTGGGCAAAGGCTTCAGGGGCCAGCAGCACCTGCAGGAAGAGAGGGAGGAGGGGTGTGGGCTGCCCCCTCTTTCCTAGCCGCATTCCTAGCCCTGGATCGGGGGGGGGGGGACTCCATTCCTCTTCCCCTCCACCTGGAGGGCACAAAGAAGGGGTTCTTCCTCCGCAGCCAGGGTGGGAAGGGGGGGGGGGGAGAGAAGAGAAGGGTAGCTTCTGCTCCTGTCAAACAGCGAAACAAGTCGTTGCAAAGGTAATCCTTGCCCAGGATGGAGCAGAGGACATTTCGGACATGTCGGATGGGGAGTCAAAGAAGAAGGAGGGTTGAGAAAGGGCGGAAGGATGCAGGGAAAGAGAAAGGGAAAGAGAAGAAAGAGTGAAAGAGAGGGGGAAGCCCTCATCTGTAACCTCTCCCCCCGCCCCATAACGCACTACAATGATCAAAGCTTCCCCATCTAACCAAAACTCTTCAGACAAAGACAAGCTCTGTCACAAAAGGCGGTGTGTGTGTGTGGACACGAAATGACCTCTCTGGCTGCCTCCTCTTAGGGCTGGATCCCGATGGACCTGATCCTAAACCCCTGCCTTGGTCGACGCTTTGAGGCGCACCAACACCAACAAACACAGGGGGGTCGGGGGCTCTGGGAGGAATGGACCCTCTGCCCCAAGGATGCTTCCCTTTTGTGCAGCTTGGCTTGGAAATGGCAGGGTCTGGCGGTGGGGCTTGGATGTAGAGCTAGAAGCAAGAAGGGGAAGAGTAGGGTGAGGAGCTTGAGCCAGAGGAAAGTTCTTAAGAAAGCACCAGAGGGAGGCTGTTTAGTTTTTAATAATATTTTAAGGGTTGTATGCGATATTAACTACTATTTATTTGGAACCGTTTTGTGTTCTACTTCAATTCTTATGCTTTGTAGGTTTCCAAGTGTAAATTGCATTGTTTTTAGGGCTTTTTAAAGTCCCATTTAAAAGAGGAAAGCGGGATATTATTGGGTTGCTGTGAGTGTTCCGGGTTGAATGGCCATGTTCCTCTCCTGACCTTTCGCTCACATCTATGCCAGGCATCCTTAGAAGTGGTGAGGCATATTGGAAACTAGGCAAGTGAGGTTATATATATCTGTGGAAAGTCCAGAGTGGGAGAAAGAACTCTTGTCTCTTGGAGGCAAGTGTGAATGTTAAAATTGATCACCTTGACTAGCATTGTAAGTCGCCTTGATTTGTGACCCCGCGGAGTAGAGAAAGGCGGGATATAAATATGGTAAATAAAAAATAAAAAATAAATTGAATAGCCTTGCAGCTTCAAAGCCTGGCTGATTCCTGCCTGGGGGAATCCTTTGTTAGGAATGTTGCAATTAGCCACCTTGATTAGCATTAAATAGCCTGGCAGTTTCAAGGCCTGGCTGCTTCTTGCATAGGGGAATTCTTTGTTGGCAGGTGTTAGCTGGCCCTGATTGTTTCATGTCTGGAATTCCCCTGTTTTCTGAGTGTTGTTCTTTATTTACTGTCCTTATTTTAGAGTTTTTTTAAAAAAAAAATACTGTAAGCCAGATTGTGTTCATTTTCATGGTTTCCTCCTTTCTGTTGAAATTGTCCACATGCTTGTCGATTTCAATGGCTTCTCTGTGTAGTCTGACTTATTATTATTATTATTATTATTATTATTATTATTATTATATGGGATATTACTATTTGATACACAACAAGATTAGTACACAGCAAACAAGATCACTATGCTGGCTGTTTACTAATCTTGTTGTGTATCAAATAATAATAGTCCAATTTAATAATAATATGGGGTGTTGTTGTTGTTGTTGTTGTTGTTGTTGAAGGTTGCGAAATGCCACTGGGAGACCCGCCTTCAAAAAAAGGGACTCATGAAGCTGCAAACTCAGGACTAAGATCGAGAGAAGAAGGGAGAGAAGGGGGAGGGAAGGGTCTCTTTCTCTCTCTCCCTCCTTCCTTCACCTCTCTCTCCGATTTTAGCCACTCAGCTCCACGGGGAAGACTTGTGACAAGACTTTTTTGCCTTCTTCCTCAAGTGGCGTGGATCCTTCTCCTAGATATTGCAGTTGTCCCCAGTGTGAGTGGGGTTTTCTGTCCGGGGAAAAACAAACCAGGCATCTCTTTCGGACTTTCGTCTTCCTTCTTTCTGCCTTCTCTCGAGGTCCGTGGGAAATGCTCTCCACTCTAGAAAGGCTGGGGAATGAACCATTTGAAAAAATGGGGGAGGTGGAGAGGAGAAAAATAAAAAAAAGCGATGACCCGATCCCTGGTTAGAAAAAGAGGGGAGAGGGACAGAAAGGGGAAAGATTGCGGTATAACATATTTGTTCGTGTGGCATCAAAGGGTAGAATTCTATAGTGTAGAATTAATACAATAGCCCAACGCTATAGAAACCTGGGAGTTGTAGTTTGCTGGGGCACCAGCCCCTTTTGGCAGGGAAAAATAAGATTCTTAACAAACTACAACTCCCTTGTTCCTTAGTATTGACCCATGGCAGATAAAGGAATGCTGAATTGGGTTGCTGTGAGTTTTCCGGGCTGTCAGCTGTCAGGCCATGTTCCAGAAGCATTCTTTCCTGAAGTTTCGCCCACATCTATGGCAGGCATCCTCAAAGATTGTGAGATCTGTTGGAAACTATATCTGTGGAAGGTCCAGGGTGGGAGGAAGAACTCTTATCTGTTTGAGGCAAGTGTGAATGTTGCAACTGGCTACCTTGATTAGTATCGAATAGCCTTTCAGCTTCAAGGTCTGGCTGGTTACTGCCTGGTGGGATCCTTTGTTAAGAGGTGTTAGCTGGCCCTGGGTGTTGAATTGCCTTCATTCTACAGAGCAGATGCACCTAGATCTACACTACCCTATATCCCAGGATCTGATGCCAGATAATCTGCTTGGATTGTATGAGTCTACACTGGCAGATGTACCCAGAGACTCTGGCTGGATCTATACCTTATATCCCAGGATCTGATTCCAGATGATCTGCTTTGAACTGGATTGTATGAGTCTACACTGCAAGATAATCAGGGAAAAGCAGATAATCTGGGATCAGAACCTGGAATATAGGGTAGTGTAGATCCAGCCTAATTTACAAGCCTGGATTGTCACAGTTTCAGTCCCCCAAACGCGAAACCCTTTGACACCGGTTTCGCTACCATGACCCAAGACTAGGAGATCCTGGTAGTTGTAGTTTGGTCTCAGGCAGGGAAGGCACAAGACCTTGTCAAGCTACAATTCCCAAGATTGTATATCACTGAGCCATGGCGCTTCAAGTGGCGTCAAATTCTTTTAATTCTTCAGTGTAGAGCAGTGGTTCTCACCCTGTGGGTCCCCGTGTGCTTTGGCCTACAACTCCCAGAAATCCAAGCCAGTTTACCAGCTGTTAGGATTTCTGGGAATTGAAAGCCAAAACATCTGGGGACCCACAATCACTGGGAACTCCATGCTAGAATGCGCCTCTCCCGCGACATGCCTTCCTTTCTCCTTCATAAGAAGCCCGGCTCCCAGGAGCGCTAATTGCACCCTTCCGTCCCCGGAGGCTTTTGTCAGGGCCGATGACGTGCCTTTCCTCCCCCGGGGCCTCTAGGCTTTGGGGGTCCCGGATGTGTCGGCTGACCTCCCGGCTTCGAACAAGAGAGCCGGCCCTTGTCGGGAAAAGCGCCTGGCATTCACTCCGAACAAAACCTTTGGTCAGCCAGTCCCTGTAGGAAGGAGGAAGCCTATTGTGCGGCAACAACTCATTTATGTCCTCCGCCAAAGGCCCCAGGGAGATCGGATCTGGCCCTAGAAATAGGATTAGCCGCGTCTATAGGGAAGGGGGCAGCAGAGACTTCCTCTCCGGGAAATGCCGGACAGACAGAGGACAGATAGAGGATGCGTTTGGTTTCAGTGGCAGTCTGGCAGGTCAAGCCCGGGCAGGCACACCAAACACCAAAGCTGGACATCAGTTCTCTATCCCTGCACCGACGCTCTGTCCAGCATAGCCTCCCTTATTTATACTTACCCATATTCTTCCCTCCGGGATTTTAAAACATATTTTCCCTTCCAGAAATCAAACCATGCACGTTTTTGCCACGTTTTTATTTTTCTTCCTTCCCCCCTTCCCTCCTTCCTTCCTTCCTTCCTTTCTTTTTTCTTTCCTTCCTTCCTTCCTTCCTTCCTTCCTTCCTTCCTTCCTTCCTTCCTTCCTTCCTTCCTTCCCTCCCTCCCTCCCTCCCTCCCTCCTTCCTTCCTTCCTTCCTTCCTT